>NC_091300.1:64165923-64240393 GCF_038502225.1 Cherax quadricarinatus
AGGAGACTTGGACCTGCCTCACATGGGCCAGTAGGCCTTCTGCAGTGTTCCTTCGTTCTTATGTTCTTATGGTCTGGAATTGTTCCCTGGCTTGGGCAAAACGTTGGGTATGTTTCTTGATGCTTGCTGCCCATTTGCCTAGTAGTAAGTAGGTACTTGGGTGTTAGTTGACTGTTGTGGGTTGCATCCTGGGGAATAAGATGAACATTAGTTGCCTGAAATGCTCTGCATAACAAGGGACTACTCTGTCAGTGATGTCAACTAGAAACCAAACCATACCCCGGCCGGGATTAAACCCGCGGTCAGAGAGTCTCAAAACTCCAGCCCATCGCGTTAGCCACTAGACCAGCTAGCCACAATAAGATTCGTCCAACTAGGTATATTTCTACACCATAGGAAGTTTAGCACAGGCACCACTGTGACCACAAATGCAAGTTTTTACAGACGAATCTTCAGCTAGTGTGGCCTTGACGAACTCTAGCTCAAGTCCCTTCTCTGACCGCGGGTTCAATCCCGGCCGGGGTATGGTTTGTTTGCAATCGTGTCATTACGATTTCGTGAGTCATGTCAACTAGCTCTGTATCATTTGTGTGGTGACCCATGGCCTGGTGGCAAAAGCTCTCTCTTCACATGGTGAGGGCCTGGGTTCGATTCCTGGCAAGGGTAGACATTGGGCGTTTCCTTAAATCGGTTGTCTGTGTTCACCCATCAGTAACGTGGGTATCTGGGTGTTAGTAAACTGGTGTGGGTCGCATCCTGGGACAAAACTGACCTAATTTGCCCGAAATGTTCTGCATGGTCACAGACCGGGCTTTGGGGACGTTGACCCCCGAAACCCTCTCCAGATATATTCCAGGTATAACAAGCGGCTTTCTATATAGTAGTATGTCATTGATGTCAGCTAGGCCTGTATACCTTGTTCATGTACTGGTAGAAATAAAGTTACTATATTATTATCTAGACAAAGATTATCATTTATTATATTATTATTCCACTGCTTGGTTGGTTGTACAGACGTACCTTGTTAACACTGCCCTTGCTCGAGAACACTTTGCTGATATGGCACTTTTCAGTTACAGTCATGTTTATTATTTTTGTCACTTGCTTTGCTCTTAAGATGGGGTTCAGCAATTTTAAAAATTATTGTTTTTACTTTTGCATCTTTTTGTAAGGCCTAGTGCTATTGCACACTTAATAAATGATGGTGTAAACATGTTTTTAGTCTTTGCAAGTGAAGGACCCCAATGAAAATACTAAGTCACTTTGAATTTTTTGTGTTATCTTAGGTAATCTATGCATGCTATGTGTGATGATCTGTGTAACTGTATTTGTGTACCTGTACCTGAATAAACTTGCATACTGTACTTACTAAAAAGGCTGTGATTTGCTTTAAGGTGATATAGTTGCTTTACAGTGGTGGTCTGGAACCTAATTTGCTGTATTATTGAGGTATGCCTTTTATTTAAATTCCACCATTATCACTCATATGTTTGTCTAAGCTATCATTAAATTAAAGCCAACCAAGACTTAACAGAAGTCACTTATCAGATTTAATAATATACAGCCTCTCCTCACTTAACAACGGAGTTATGTTCTGAAGACCGTGTCAGTAAATGAATTCGTCGCTAAGCAAGGAGCATACTATAATGGTAGTAGGTTTGTGTCAACCATCTTTGATATTCTTTTAATGTCACCTTTGCACCATTTATAACATTTTTAGTATAATTTTAAATGTTTGTACAGTAGTGTTCTGTATAGTGTTGTAATAAACAGAATAGAGGAAATCAGCTCTACTGTACATTATTTAGGTATGCATACTGGTCAGAGAGTCTGTCGTAAGTCCGAGTCATTGATAAATGAATACGTCACTAAGTGAGGATAGGCTGTATTCGCAAATTATTTTTTGGGGTCCTGGATAATATAAACATGTGGGCAACATGCATTTTAATACGTAGACAGAACCTTGTCAACATTATTCACTTGCCCAACACATCAATATCTATAAGAGAGGAAGCACACTTATCTGTTGTGGAAATTGTTATTGATTGACTTAGACTTAACACACCACTAGTAACGAAGCACTAAATAGTGATCTGACAAGGGTAGCTAGTTGGGTAGCAAGCCATAGCCTCATGCTAACACTAACCCTTGCACTACCACCCAGTGTCTTTATCATAACCTAGAACAGATTAGGTTAAAATGATGAAAGGCAGTTGGATGGTCCACGTGATGTTGAAAAAAAAAAACATACCACGGGTGGGGTTTGAACCCACGGTCAGAGAGTCTCAAAAACTGTAGACCGACGCGTTAGCCACTGAGTTTTGAGACTCTCCAACAACGGGTTCAAACCCCACCCTTGTTATGGTTTGTTTGCAATCGTGTCATTATGATTTCATGAGTCAGGTGATGTTGGTTGTGGCGAGGCTGCAGTCAGCCACCAATTGCTGCTTGGTTATATATTTATTTTATTATAGCAGACATATCATTAAATAACAATTTCCACAAGGTGTGCATTTCCTGCATAACCATGCCAGTTTCAGGCAGTTTCACTCAAAATAATGCCAAAGTGGAAGCAAGGAAGAAAATACATATCCATGAAAATTATGTGAATGTTTTACTCTTAGTCTCTTGCTACTTACTCCATATATTTTTCCCTCTAAATTGGATAGTGTGAATAGGTCTTAGAGGGGCATTGGAATTTTATTCATGCTAGTAACCCAGGAAACACCCAGATACCTACTTACTGCTAGGTGAACAACAAAAAAAAAAAGGTGCAGGGGAATGTAATCTTCCACTTGTACTACATTTGAACCCTCCTCCTACAATGGAAATAAGTCACTCTGTCTGACTTTTTTGGGTTATCCTAGGTTCTCTACACATATGCTGCTATGTATGATAATTCTATGTAACTGTATTTGTGTATACCTGAATAAACTTACTTACTTACTAACTTACTTACTTACTTACTAACCAAGACATTTGTACATTGTCAGTGTTCTTGCCAATAAGGAATCGTTGCTGGTTTTATTCAGTAACAAATATACAAGGACAATCACATTGAGGTTACTCTCTGATTTACAACTCATCAAGGTTACAAGAGCTAACTTTATTTACTTGCCCCACATCACACACCATGGTTTTATTTAGGTCAGCACCACACACTTGTTGTCTATAGCAGCTGTCTGTTGTTACCCCATAGCACATAATAGTATCATACTCTTGATAGGTCTCGTTGACCTTTTGTGTATTCTATGTCTGGTATTTAATGTTGCTCTTTGGCTGAACTTGGCCACTAATGTACCTAACAATAATTTATAACATGTAAATCACACATTGTATATTATACAAAGAAATAAATAATTTTCCATTTTCCCCATATAACAGCTAACTAAACCCCAACACCCCCCCCTCTCCCACCATCCCAACACCTTCCTCCCTCTCCCAACACCCCCCTTCTCCCACCATCCCAACACCTTCCTCCCTCTCCCATCATCCCAACACCTCCCTCTCCAAAATCTCCCACAATCCCAACACCCCCCCCCCATCTCCCACAATTCCAACACCCCCAATCTCCCACCATCCCAATACCCCCATCTCCCACCATCCCAACACCACCCCTCTCCCTGCACCCCAAAACTACCCCTCTCCCACCAGTGACTGGTCTTGATCAACCAGTTGCACATTGGACATAACCAGTCAGGTATGTGCAGTATGTAGACGAACCATGGCATCATCAAGGAAACTATCTTAGATGTACCATGGCCATATCAAGGAGAGTATCTTAGATGCACCATGGCAACATAAAGGAGACTTAGTCGCACCGTGGCAAAATCAAGGAGACTATCTTCATTATGTGGCCAACGACGGGGCTCATTGGAAACCAGGCCTTGAGCTCGTGAGTGGATCTGAACGAATGGATCATGAATGAGTAGATCTTAGGGTATTAGCCAAGTCTGACATCCAAAGTTTAGTTGATGCTAGATCCTTCGGTTTTATTATCATGCAACCTAAGATGGACACTTGGAATACATTAAGTTTAAAGTTAAAGTTCTGTGTCAACTTTATCTCAAGTCAATAAAGCCATTGTTTTTAAGATTACATTTTGCAGTAATTTTTTTTATTAACACATCGACCATTTCCCACCAAGGTAGGGTGGCCCAAAAAAGAAAAACTTCACCATCATTTACTCCATCACTGTCTTGCCAGAGGCGTGCTTACAGTACAATTATAAAACTGCAACATTAACATTCCTCCTTCAGAGTGCATACACTGTACTTCCCATCTCCAGGACTCAAGTCCAGCCTGGCAGTTTCCCTGAATCCCTTCATAAATATTGCCTTGCTCACACTCCAATAGTACATCAATTCTTAAAAACCATTTGTCTCCATCTGCTTCTAACACGCTCACACATGCTTGCTGGAAGTCCAACCCCATCACACACAAAACCTCCTTTACCCCCTCCCTCCACCCTTTCCTAGGCCGTCCTTTATCCCGCCTTCCCTCCACTATAGATTTGTGCACTCTCGAAATCTTTCTATTTTGTTTCACCCTCTGCACATGTCCGAACATCCTCAACAACCCCTCCTCAGCCCTCTGGATGATAGTTTTGGTAATCCCACACCTCCTAATTTCCAAACTTAAGTCTATGCATTACATTCACACCACACATTGCCCTTGGACACGACATCTCCACTGCCTTTAGCCTTCTTGTTGCAACATTCACCACCCATGCTTCCATCATATAAGAGCATTGGTCTAACTATACTCTCATAAATTCCCCTGCTTGCTTCCGTGAACAAAGTTCTTTGTCTCCACAAACTCCTCAATGCACCACTCGTCTTTTTCCCTCGTCAATTCTATGATTCGCCTCATCTTTCATAGACCCATCTGCTGACATTTAAACTCCTAAGTATCTGAATACATTCACCTCCTCCATACTCTCTCTCCCTCCAATCCGATATCCAATCTTTCATTACCTATTTTTTTTTTTTTTTTTTTTTGTTATCCTCATCACCTTACTCTTTTCTGTATTCACTTTTACATACCCTACCAAACTCATCCACCAACCTTTGCAACTTCTCTTCAGAATTTCCCAAAAGAATAGTGTTATCAGCAAAGAGCAACTGAGACATCTCCCACTTTGTGTTAGTCTTTATCTATTAACCCCACACCTCTTGCCAACACCTGAGCATTCACTTCTTTTACAACTCCATCTATAAATATATTGAACAACCATGGTGACATTGCACATCCTTGTCTAAGGCCTACTTTTGCTGGGAAATAATCTCTCTCCTACAGAAGACACAGGCATAGCACGAGGTACAAAACACTTTTTGACATCCCTTGTGTCTGTCTCGCTATGCAAAAATGCAATGCACGTAAAGGGCCTGAAGATCTGGAACTCTGCCTGAAACAGCAAGAGGTCTCCTGCCCAAAAATCAAGTTAGAACTGTGACAAAGAGAACTGTGATTCTGTATCTCTTAACCCCACACCTCTTGCCAACACCCGAGCATTCACTTTTCTTTACAACCCCTTCTATAAATATATTGAACAACCATGGTGACATCTCACAAACTTGTCTAAGGCCTACTTTTACTGGGAAATAATCTCCCTTTCCTACATACTCTAACCTGACCCTCACTATCCTTGTAAAAGCTCTTCACTGCTTGCAGTATATAGAGGAAGTATGCATGCTCTCTGTCAATCCCTAGGTACCTTACCCTTTTCCATACATTTATTAAATACATGCATTAACCACTCCAAAACTATCCTCACCTGCTTTTAACATTTGTCTTTATCCCTTCAATCCCAGGTGCTTTACCCCATTTCATTCTACTCACTGCTGCCCACATTTCCCCCACACAAACAACTGGCTCTTCCTCACTCCTACAAGGTGTTATTCCTCTTTGTCCTGTACACAAAATTACAACTTCCCTATCTTCAACATTTAACAATTCCTCAAAATATTCCCTGCATCTTCCTGACACCTCTAAACTCCCCATTTTAAAAACTAAATAAGGATGGTTAAGTCTCTTCTTCTTAACAAATCACCGAGCCTTCCAGTAGACTAAGTCACTGACGTCGGTGACTTCACCAGATACAGGATGACTCAGGAATTAGTAACAAAGAAGACGCGTGCAGTGCTTAGGTATTAGATACATTATTTTTTAAAGGGGTGGACTAGTAAACCAGCGGAAGGCCTCGGTCAGATGACCAAAACCTCTAGTGTGGGATCATTGTATGACCTGTTTCCTGACCAATCTTGCCTAAGTGCACAGTTAACCTTATCAAAATGTTTTACCATTTGGTAAATTTCGATGCAGTTTGTGAAATGTTTGGATATCCTAGGTAATATACACATGTTAATGTGTATTAATTGTAGTCTCCTAAATTTGTGTACCTGTACCCAAATAACTTGCTGTCATCAGTCTTGAAATGAAGGTGTTCAAAATGGAGATAAGATGAGGCAATCAGTCACTGACTTATTCCCTCAATAGAAACAAGTTAATGATTTAATAATGTGGAATATTGCCACGATGGTAAAAAGGAAATGCAATTTGTGATCTTTAATGACTATTATGCCCATACACTGTTTAGCGCTTCTTTTTTATTATAATAATATGGCTTAAACTTGTCACAGATGTTTGTGACTTGAAAAAAAACACTGTGAAATTAAGACACATGTGCAACATCTGGGTATCTTCATTGTAGACGTTTCGCCATCCAGTGGCTTTATCAATACAAATTCCAGGACATAACTTGAAGACAGTAGAACTATGTACAGAAGATAGGTAATCAGTCCCTCAACCTTGGAGTAGGTGCGAAGAGCACCTAATTTTTTCAACATATCACTACAAACTGGCATGGTGCCAGATAAGTGGAAAATGGCAAATGTGATACCTATTTTCAAAGCTTCTTATTTTCTTAGCTTCAAACTATAGACCAATAAGCCTAACCTCCATAGTGGGAAAATTTATGGAATCAATAATTGCCGAGGCAGTTCGTAGCCACCTTGAAAGGCATAAATTAATCAACGAATCTCAGCATGGTTTTACAAAGGGGCGTTCCTGCCTTAGGAATTTATTAACTTTTTTCACTAAGGTATTTGAGGAGGTAGATCATGGTAATGAATATGATATTGTGTATATGGACTTCAGTAAGGCTTTTGACAGGGTCCTACATCAGAGACTATTGAGGAAAATTAAGGCACATGGAATAGGAGGAGAAATTTTTTCCTGGATCGAGGCATGGTTGACAAATAGGCAGCAGAGAGTTTGCATAAATGGGGAGAAATCAGAGTGGGGAAGCGTCACGAGCGGTGTTCCACAGGGGTCAGTGTTGGGCCCCCTGTTGTTCACAATCTACATAAACGACATAGATGAGGGCATAAAGAGCGACATCGGCAAGTTTGCCGATGACACCAAAATAGGCCGTCGAATTCATTCTGACGAGGACATTAGAGCACTCCAGGAAGATTTGAATAGACTGATGCAGTGGTCGGAGAAGTGGCAGATGCAGTTTAATATAGACAAATGTTTAACCCTTTCAGGGTCGACAGGCCCTCTCAGAGAATTGTTCTCAGGGTTGGCCAAATTAAAAAAAAAAAAAAAAAAAAAAATTCTTATGAAAAGATAAAAATCTTTTCTCGATCATAATGACACCAAAAGTATGAAATATGATGGAAAACTTACGGAATTATGCTCTTGCGAAGTTAGCGGTCTCGACGATGTTTACGCATCAGCGATTTTGCCCACTTTGATCCCTATTTTCGGCCAATTCCATTGTATTAGTCGACAAAAGTCATAACGTTCGCTATAACTCCATTTTTTTCCTATCGAATGAGTACAAGAAACCACCCATTTACTGATTTCAACTATCCAATACAGTGGTCAGAATTTAGCAATTTTGCCAATTTCACACAAATTTCAAAAGATGCCAATTTCCAAATAGGGTCCAGAATAAACAAGAAAGACATTCCTGGCACTAAAATAACGTTTCCTCTGTTCATTAGTCACGTCCCCATGCCCCTCTTGCATTCTTTTGCTTTCCACTTAGAATTTTTATTCTCAAAAAATAGAAGATTTACTCTTATGCAGACTACTGCATTGGTGTAGAAATGGTATAAATAATATCAGCGCACTTGTCAAAGAATATTAGACACGCCAGTTGACGTGTATTGGACGCTTGGCATGACTTGTTTACTTTTGAACTTTGGTAAAAATCGAACATTTCTGCTACTTGGAGCTCAATTTCAAGGTACTTTTCATTGTAAAACCAGTCAAAATCATCTCAAATTCTGTAATATGTCTTCCATTCTATAAAATGAGACCAGGAAAACTAGAATACATCAATAAATACCATACGAAAATACAGTGCAAAGTCGCTGTTTTAATCCAAAAACACGGTCAAAGTTTTTTTTTTCTCATTATGCACTGTGTGCTGCAGGATTTTTTTTATACTGTGCACACTGACCACATAGGCCCATTCTTTCATATGTAGGCCTACCAGCTTTCACTAGATTTGAGGGCGCTAGAATTTAGGCGTACTAGTACGTCAAAAACCCTGGAGTGTAATCTGTACTAGTACAGCCGAAACCCTGAAAGGGTTAAGGGTTAACAAAGGGTTCAGTGCTTATTTTGAGCAACTGTCATTAATGCAGCCTGTGTACAGCACATATGAGAAATTCCACTTCAACATAGGAGTTAAACTCAAAATTTTGAATACACATTAAATTGTTATCAGTACAATAAAATGACTTAACATTTAATTTTTTAAAACCTTTGTTTTAAAAAACATTTTCTATGTACACATAACACTTACCTATTAACCCTTTGAGGGTCGACAGGTTCTTAACCCTTTGAGGGTCGACAGGCCCTCTCCGAAACTCGTTCTCAGGGTCGGCCAAATTTAAAAAAAAAAAAAAAAAATTTTTTCTTATGAAAAGATAGAGAATCCTTTCCCGATCATAATGACACCAAAGTATGAAATTTGATGGAAAACTTACGGAATTATGCTCTCACAAAGTTAGCAGTCTCGGCGATGTTTACGCATCGGCGATTTCGCCCACTTTGAGCCCTATTTTCGGCCAATTCCACTGTACTAGTCGACAAAAATCATGAATATTTCGCTAGAACTCCATTTTTTCTATCGAAAGAGTGCAAGAAACCACCCATTTACCAATTTCAACTATCCAGTACAGTGGTCAGAATTTAGCAATTTTGCCAATTTCACACAAATTTCAAAAGATGCCAATTTCCGAATAGGGTCCAGAATAAACAAGAAAGACATTCCTGGCACTAAAATGACATTTCCTCTGTTCATTAGTCACGTCTCAAGGCCCCTCTTACATTCTTTTGCTTTCCACTTTGAATTTTTATTCTCACAAAAAATAGAAGATTTACTGTTATGCAGACTACTGCATTAGTGTAAAAAATGGTATAAATAATATTGGCGCACTTGTGAAAGAATATTAGACTCACCAGTTGACGTGTATTGGACGCTTGGCATGATTTGTTTACTTTTGAACTTTGGTAAAAATCGAACATTTCTGCTACTTTGAGCTCAATTTCAAGGTACTTTTCATTGTAAAACCAGTCAAAATCATCTCAATTTCTGTAATATGTCTTCCATTCTATAAAATGAGACCAAGAAAACTAGAATACAACAATAAATACCATACGAAAATACAGTGCAAAGTCGCTGTTTTATTCAAAAAACAAAGTTTTTTTTTCTCTCATTATTCACTGCGTGCTGCAGGATTTTTTTTTTATACTGTGCACACTGACCATATAGACCCATTCTTTCATATGTAGGCCTACCAGCTCCCTCCCACTAGACTTGAGGGCGCTAGAATTTAGGCATACTATTACGTCAAAAACCCTGGGTCGTAAGCCGTACTAGTACGACCGAAACCCTCAAAGGGTTAAATAAGGAAGATTTCTAATGCTATGTATTAATTTAGTCATCCTACGCTGAATGTTTTCTAACGAATTTATGTCCATTCTGTAATACGGAGACCAGAACTGAGCTGCATAATCTAGGTGAGGCCTTACTAATGATGTATAAAGCTGCAGTATGACCTCTGGACTTCTGTTGCTTACACTTCTTGATATAAATCCCAGTAATCTATTTGCCTTATTACGTACGCTTAGGCATTGCTGTCTTGGTTTAAGGTTGCTGCTCACCATAACCCCCAAGTCCTTTTCGCAATCTGTATGGCTAAGTTCTACATCATTTAACTTATAAGTACTAGGGTTATGGGCACTCCCGAGCTTCAGAACCTTGCATTTATCTACATTGAACTGCATCTGCCACTTTTCTGACCAAGAATAGAGTTTGTTTAAATCCTCCTGAAGTTCCCTAACATCTACGTTTGAATCAATTATCCTACCTATCTTTGTGTCATCGGCGAATTTGCTCATATCACTAGTAATTCCCTCATCAAGATCATTGATATATATTATAAACAACAACGGGCCCAAGACTGATCCCTGTGGAACGCCACTTGTTACAGATCCCCACTCGGATTTAACCCCATTTATGGACACTCTCTGCTTCCTGTCAGTGAGCCATGACTCGATCCACGAGAGCACTTTTCCCCCAATGCCATGAGCTGCCACTTTCTTTAACAGTCTATGGTGCGGAACTCTATCAAAAGCCTTACTAAAATCTAAGTAAATAATATCAAATTCTTTATCGTGGTCAACAGCCTCAAAAGCTTTACTGAAGAAAGTTAATAAATTAGTTAGACAAGACCGGCCTCTTGTGAATCCATGCTGAGTATCATTAATCAAGCTATGCTTATCGAGATGGCTTCTTATAATCTCAGCTATAATTGACTCTAGTAATTTGCCTACAATTGAGGTCAGGCTTATTGGGCGGTAATTTGACGGTAACGACTTGTCCCCTGTTTTAAAAATAGGAATTACATTAGCCATCTTCCACATATCAGACACTACACCTGTTTGAAGAGATAAATTAAAAATATTAGTTAATGGTTCACAGAGTTCCATTTTGCATTCCTTAAGAACCCTTGAAAAAACCTCATCAGGACCCGGCGACTTATTTTGCTTCAGTCTGTCTATCTGCTTCACAACCATTTCACTAGTGACTGTGATGTTACATAATTTATCTTCTTCTAGCCCACTATAAAAATTAATTACTGGAATATTGTTAGTGTCTTCCTGTGTAAAAACTGAGAGAAAATAATTATTTAAAATCGAGCACATTTCATTCTCTTTGTCAGTAAGATGCCCATAGTTATTTTTAAGGGGACCTATCTTATCTCTAACTTTTGTTCTATAGACCTGGAAAAAACTTTTTGGGTTAGTTTTAGAATCCCTAGCAACTTTAATTTCATAGTCCCTTTTAGCTTTTCTTATCCCCTTTTTAATGTCCCTCTTAATGTCAATATACTGATTCATAAGATGACCCTCACCTCTTTTGATACGCCTATAAATTCCTTTCTTATGCCCTAGTAGATATTTGAGCCTATTATTCATCCATTTTGGGTCATTTCTATTTGATCTAATTTCTTTATATGGGATAAACGCTCTTTGAGCAGCATGTATAGTGTTCAGAAAACTGTCATATTGATAGCTCTCTTCGTTACCCCAGTCAACAGATGATAAGTGTTCTCTAAGCCCATCGTAATCTGCTAAGCGAAAATCTGGGACTGTTACTGAGTTATCGCTACTATCGTACTTCCATTCAATGCTAAATGTAATTGATTTGTGGTCGCTAGCACCCAGTTCCTCTGAAATTTCTAAATTATTAACAAGGGATTCATTGTTTGCCATAACTAAGTCAAGCAGGTTATTTCCCCTTGTAGGTTCTGTCACAAACTGCTTCAAAAAACAATCCTGAAATACTTCTAAGAAGTCGTATGATTCTAAATTCCCAGTCAAGAAATTCCAATCAACATGACTAAAGTTAAAGTCTCCTAGAATTACTACATTATCGTGCCTTGTGGCCTTAACAATTTCCTCCCATAGTAGTTTCCCTTGGTCCCTATCTAAGTTTGGGGGACGGTATATCACTCCTAAAATCAGTTTTTCATGCCCCTCTGAAAATTCTATCCAAACAGACTCTGTATGTGTTACTTCAGACTTAATACCCGTTTTTATGCAACAGTTCAAGCGATCTCGGACATACAATGCCACCCCACCCCCCCCCTCCCAATACTTCTATCTTCTTGGAACAATTTAAAACCCTGAATATGACATTCCGCAGGCATGTCCCGACTTTTTGAATTAAACCACGTCTCAGTTAAGGCAAATACATTTTCCAGGTGTATATAATCATGTATCTCTCCCTCCTGCGTTCCAGGGAATACAGGTTTAGAGACCTCAAGCGCTCCCAGTAATTGAGGTGTTTTATCTCCGTTATGCGCGCCGTGAAAGTTCTCTGTACATTTTCTAGGTCGGCAATTTCACCTGCCTTGAAAGGTGCTGTTAGAGTGCAGCAATATTCCAGCCTAGATAGAACAAGTGACCTGAAGAGTGTCATCATGGGCAATTAGCATAATAAACATTGAAAGACTCTCCTTTCTCTTTACCCTTCCTGCTCATTTTTATTTTTCTACTAAACCTATTACTGTCCTTATCACCCAAGGTCCCTGGCTTTTCAATATCTATCTCGTTCTTATTATAACTAGTTCCCCTAGAACTCGTAATATTACTACACTGGGACTTCACTGTTTTCCTGCCAAAACCCATACCACTAACTATTCCTAGTTTAAAGTCCTAACTGCTCCCTCCACTGCAGTTGCCAGTGCTCCCACCCCACACCTAGATAAGTGAACCCCATCCCTAGCATACATGTCATTTCTGCCA
The DNA here is from genome assembly GCF_038502225.1 of Cherax quadricarinatus. NCBI lineage: Eukaryota > Metazoa > Arthropoda > Malacostraca > Decapoda > Parastacidae > Cherax > Cherax quadricarinatus. Next base: position 64,178,758 of record NC_091300.1, read on the forward strand.
TAGAAGAGGCCCCAGTTGTCAATGGATGTTACCGCATTTTCCTTACAGTATTTGTCCAGCCAGCAATTGACACAACCCCTGGGGTTCTCAGTCTTGTCCTCCAGGATGTGACTCACCAGTTGTCTAATACCAAGGTACTATACTACTTACTGCTAGGTTAACAGGGACAGCAGGTGTTAAGCATTCCCACTGTTTCCACCCATGCCGGGAATTGAACCTACACACTGCAGGACGAGTTCATTGCCAGCCAAGTCACAGGACTTACTCAGATGATATGCACCCACTTGTAATGTGCAGACATACTGTAATGAAGAATTTAGAAATCTTGCATTTCTGCTATCAAATTATTGTCCTAATAAAATTATTCTCTGTGGATATTAAACAAGACAAGTTGTAAGCTGTTTTCTATTTTGTACTGACAAGTTGTTTTCCAACAGATGAGGGTCTTGGCAGCATCAGTGGTGGTAGCTGTTCTGGCTTCAGCATCTGCAGTGTCTTTCTTCTCTGTTGTCTTGGAAGAGTGGGAAGCCTTTAAGGTAAGGGTTATGTTTGTGCTAATTAATAGCATATCAAAAATTGGGAAGTGATCTCAGAATTTTTCTTAAGTTTACTTAACAGCAAGCTATAAAGGAGGGAAATGTTGATAGAATTGGTTATTAGTTCACCTTTGTAATCCTTTGGGAATTAATAATCCTGTTGGGAGCTTTTAATGAGTTGGTTTGATAGGATGGAATTGCTCAAATGATAAAGAGTTCTTTTAATATCTTTTATTTTCCCATAATATGCTGCTCTACAGCTGGCATGCAGCAGTAGTGCCTTTGTCTGACAACAAAAGGACCCAGGCTCAATCCTAGGGTGAGTGGAAACATTAGGTATGTTTCCTTTCACTTGTTGCCCTTCATATATAATAAATAGGTAGCTATATGTTAGCTGGTTGTTGCTAAAATGAACAGTGGATCTCAGTGGTATTTAAACGAGCTAAATTGCTTTATTTTATAGCATTGGTTGCTATCCCTCTCAGGTTAATCATTTAAATCTGCCATTAATAGTTTGGTGTTCTTAAATTTTAAGGGACCGACGAACGTTTTTGGAGTGATAAAAAAATTTAAATTGAAAAATTATGGAAAAAAAAAATGTTTTCTTGCCAAAAAATAGTGCATAATTCTGGCAACATGTTTATGCAATCAGCTTGTTTCAATCATATTTCTAAGTATTTTTTTTTTGTTTTTCAAAAATGTAATTCTTTTTGTTCTTGCTGTCATCAAGAGGACATGTTGGTAGTTAGTGTTTTTTTTTTTTGCAACTTCTGTGAGGACTAAAGTGAGGAGCTTGGAGTGATTGTGGCTCAGTAGCCTGAGGGCTGTCAGCAAGGATGTGGGTGTGCAACATGCTCAGATTTGGCATGCCATGACTGTAGAATTTTACATACAACATAATTATGTATAACTCAGGAATAAGTTATTGACATTATTTTCCCTCTCATGCAAAGTATTTATGGAGCATCATGACTTTTTTACACATTATCAAGGAATGATGGTTCTAGTGAATTACACAGATGGTTTGTGATATGTTTTACCGTTTTGTTTTTGTTGAATTTTTTTCTTCCAAAACAGCCCTTAACCCTTAGACTGTCGCAAGCCCCTTTTCTGAAACTGTCATTCTATGTTGAAAAATTTTTGAGAAAAAAAAATTATTTTTTCTTATGAAATGATAGAGAATCTTTTCCCGATGGTAATGACACCGAAAGTACGAAATTTGGTCGAAAACTCACAGAATTACACTCCCGCAAAGTTAGTGGTCTCAGCGACATACACACATTGGCGATTTCGCCGACTTTGAGCCCTGTTTTTGGTCAATTCCGTTGTTCCAGGTGACCAAACTCATAGCTATTTCTTTAGAACCCCATTTTTTCTATCACTTGAGCACAAGAAACCGCCCATTTACCGATTTGAAATACCCAATAAAGTGGTCAGAAATTGGGAATTTGGCCAATTTCATGCAAATTAAAAAAGATGCCAATTTCAAAATTGGATCCAGAATAAACAGTGTAGACATTCTTGGCACTAAAATAACATATCCTCTGTTCATTAGTCACGTCTCTAGGCCCCTCTTATATTACTATTGCTTTCTATTTAATTTTTTATTCATACAAAAAATACAAAATTTACTGTTATGCAGACTACTGCATTATTGTAAAAATGGTATAAATAATATCAGTGCACTAGTGAAAGAATATTAGACTCCCCAGTTGATGTGTATTGGACGTGTGGTGTGATTTGTTTACTCTTGAACATTGGTAAAAATCGAACATTTCCGCTACTTTGAGCTCAATTTCAAGGTCGTTTTCATTGTGAAACTAATCAAAATCATCTCTATTTATGCAATATGTTTTCCATTTTATAACGTGAGACTATGAAAACGAGAATATAACAATAAATACTCTACGAAAATACACCTCAAAGTTGGTGTTTTAATCCAAAAAAACGGTCAGTTTTTTTTCTCACTATGCACTGCAGGCTGCAGGATTTTTTTTATGTGGTGTACACTGACCACACAGACCCATTCTCTCACATGTGGGCCTACCAGCTTTCTCCTGCTTGATTTGAAACTGCTAGAATTATTGAGCATATATACGTCCCGTAAGACGTATATATACGACCAAAACAGTCAAAGGGTTACAAAAAAAAAAAAGACATATTTCAACATTTTGTATAATGCAATATATTGACATTTTGCTCAAACACCTGTGTAATAAGATTACCTAACTTGTTATCTTTCATCTGATGTCGACTAAAACATTGTACATCTTAACAATTAAGCCCTATAGAATAGGGTGCTATTTATTTTTTTCTATCTAACTGTAAGGAAAAAAAGTCACTAAAACAGTGTCTAGGTTTCAAATGCTGCTTAATTCGCAGTAAAAATTTCATTGAAATTGGACCCCCCTCCCCCCCCCAAAAAAAAAAAAAATTATGTTCATCGGTCCCTTAATGGCTTTGCTGTCGATTTTGGCTAAAATTCATGAGCTAGCTGTTTTCAGAGAACAAAACTGAAAAACTTAATAAATTTGAATTATTGGGCATTTTTATTGTACGTATTTGTGACTTTTTAGATTTAAACATTTAAAATCAAGCATTGAAGGCTTTTTTGTGCTAGTACAGTAGTGAGTTTGTATCTGGTGATTGAACTGTTACTACTAGGCTGTGGGTAGTTTTTCCATATACAAGTTGTAGTATTCACTGGCTTTGTGAAGAGACTGCCTAAATCAGTTTTGCAGGAGGATCAAATGTTTAACCCTTAAACTGTCCAAACGTAGATCTTCGTTCGCTCGCTTAGCGCTCCGAACGTAGATCTGTGGTTTTTTTTTTTTACATGCTTTCAAATGGGGAAAATCAAGGTTGGAGCACTACGCGCGTAAACGTAGATCTATGTTTGGACAGTTTAAGGGTTAAATTTAATTTAGGCAAGAGTTTCAGCCGTCACCAGTCCAGTTAAAATAGTGCAACTGCTGGTTGGGAAGAATTTTGACTTTTGGCCAAGTAATGATTGTACCTTATGTCTAGGCCACTGTGTTCTCCGTGCATGATAATGACTAATTTTTCTGACATGTGGAATCTTATTTCTCAAAAATGCTTTATTGATAAAAGTGTAAAAGCCAAAAAAAAAAAAAGAAAATGGTGTGTATATATTAATCATCGAAATGTTGCAATACAAATACAGTTTCCCTTTAATTGTTAACTTCTGCATTCACAGCTTGAGCATGGCAAGAAATATGAGACAGATGTGGAAGAATCTTTCCGTATGAAAATCTATACTGAAAATAAGCATGCAATTGCAGCACACAATAAGTTGTATGCTACAGGGCAGAAGTCATACAAGCTTGGCATGAACAAATATGGTGACATGGTAAGTAAACATATGAATGAAGTTTTTAAGAATCTTAATTGTATAGAGGTTGCTATTATGTTTACTCCTATTTCTCATTATGCAACCAATACTTTTACCATTCATTGTCAGTATACGTATATTCAAAATTTTTAATTTTTGGTTAGCCTACTGTATTGAGGCTGAGTTGTGCAAGATGTACTAGGGTTATTTGTGAAGGGATTCAGGGAAACTGGCTAGCTGGACTTGTGTACTGGAGGTGGAAAGTTCTGTGCTTTCATTCTGAAGGAAGGGCGGGGATATTACTGTTTGGAGTTTCAGCTGTAATCCGTTCCAGAAGCTCAGCTGAAATTCAAATTGTTTGAAAGTCAAAGCAATATTGTTAAATTAGACGCATGTGCAACTCTTGTTGCACATGTGTCTAATTTAACAACGTGTCGGTTCTTTGAACCATTCATCTACAAAGCAATATTACCCATAAGAAATAATATAAATCCAATTAATTTGTTCCAGACACCCAAAAATATTTAAAAAAAAAAAAAATTTTTTAAAGAAAAACTATAGATTTACAAAGACAAAACAGTTATAAATACATTATTATTTATTATTATCACACTGGCCGATTCCCACCAAGGCAGGGTGGCCCGAAAAAGAAAAACTTTCACCATCATTCACTCCATCACTGTCTTGCCAGAAGGGTGCTTTACACTACAGTTTTTAAACTGCAACATTAACACCCCTCCTTCAGAGTGCAGGCACTGTACTTCCCATCTCCAGGACTCAAGTCCGGCCTGCCGGTTTCCCTGAACCCCTTCATAAATGTTACTTTGCTCACACTCCAACAGCACGTCAAGTATTAAAAACCATTTGTCTCCATTCACTCCTATCAAACACGCTCACGCATGCCTGCTGGAAGTCCAAGCCTCTCGCACACAAAACCTCCTTTACCCCCTCCCTCCAACCTTTCCTAGGCCGACCCCTACCCCGCCTTCCTTCCACTACAGACTGATACACTCTTGAAGTCACTCTGTTTCGCTCCATTCTCTCTACATGTCCGAACCACCTCAACAACCCTTCCTCAGCCCTCTGGACAACAGTTTTGGTACCCCCGCACCTCCTCCTAACTTCCAAACTACGAATTCTCTGCATTATATTCACACCACACATTGCCCTCAGACATGACATCTCCACTGCCTCCAGCCTTCTCCTCGCTGCAACATTCATCACCCATGCTTCACACCCATATAAGAGCGTTGGTAAAACTATACTCTCATACATTCCCCTCTTTGCCTCCAAGGACAAAGTTCTTTGTCTCCACAGACTCCTAAGTGCACCACTCACCCTTTTCCCCTCATCAATTCTATGATTCACCTCATCTTTCATAGACCCATCAGCTGACATGTCCACTCCCAAATATCTGAATACATTCACCTCCTCCATACTCTGGAAGAGGAGAGTTATTAAATGGAGAGTTAGAGGTATTGGGAAGATGGAGGGAATATTTTGAGGAATTGTTAAATGTTGATGAAGATAGGGAAGCTGTGATTTCGTGTATAGGGCAAGAAGGAATAACATCTTGTAGGAGTGAGGAAGAGCCAGTTGTGAGTGTGGGGGAAGTTCATGAGGCAGTAGGTAAAATGAAATGGGGTAAGGCAGCCAGGATTGATGGGATAAAGATAGAAATGTTAACCCTTTGACTGTCGCAACCCCCAATCCTGAGGCGTCTCCTGGTGTCGCAAAATTTAAAAAAAAAAAAAAATAATGAAATGGTAGAGAATCTTTTCCCGATTGTAATGACACCAAAAAACCGAAATTTGATGGAAAACTGACGGAATTATGCTCTCGCGAAGTTAGCGACTTCGGCGCTGTTTAGAAATCGGCGATTTCGCCCACTTTGAGCCCTAGTTTCGGCTAATTCCATTGTTCCAGTTGCCCAAACTCATAGCTATTTCTTTAGAACTCCATTTTTTCTATCAATTGAGTACAAGAAACTGCCCATTTACCGATTTCAACTACCTAATAATGTGGTCAGATTTTGCAATTTGGCCAATTTCACGAAAAATAAAAAATATGACAATTTCAAAATAAGGTCCAGAATGAACAATGCAGACATTCCTGGCTCTAAAATAACATTTTCTTTGCTCATCAGTCATGTCTCCAGGCCCCTCTGATATTACTCTTGCTTTCTATTTTGAATTTTTATTCAAACAAAAAATAGAAGACTTACTATTATGCAGACTACTGCAATACTGTAATAATTGTATAAATAACATCAACCCATTCATGACTGCATATCAGAATGGCTAGTTGGACATTTATTGGGCAATGGCATCATTTGAACATTGGCAAAAATCAAACATTTCCCCTACTTTGAGCTCCATTTCTAGGTTCTTTTTATAGTAAAATCAATCAAAATCACCTCTATTTCTATAATATGTTTTCCATTCTATCAAGTGAGACCAAGAAAACGAGAATACAACCATAAATACTATACGAAAATAGACCACAAAGTTGGCATTTTAATTAAAAAAAAAAACGGTCGGAGTTTTTTTTCTCATGCACTGCGTGCTCCAGGATTTTTTTTATATGGTGCACACTGACCACACAGACCCATTCTCTCACATGTGGGCCTACCAGCTTTCTCCTGCTTGATTTGAAGCCGCTAGAATTTATGAGCATATATACGTCAAACACGGTACCTCGTAAGACGTATATATACGGCCGCGGCAGTCAAAGGGTTAAAAGCAGGTGGGGATATAGTTTTGGAGTGGTTGGTGCAATTATTTAATAAATGTATGGAAGAGGGTAAGGTACCTAGGGATTGGCAGAGAGCATGCATAGTTCCTTTGTATAAAGGCAAAGGGGACAAAAGAGAGTGCAAAAATTATAGGGGGATAAGTCTGTTGAGTATACCTGGTAAAGTGTATGGTAGAGTTATTATTGAAAGAATTAAGAGTAAGACAGAGAATAGGATAGCAGATGAACAAGGAAGCTTTAGGAAAGGTAGGGGGTGTGTGGACCAGGTGTTTACAGTGAAACATATAAGTGAACAGTATTTAGATAAGGCTAAAGAGGTCTTTGTGGCATTTATGGATTTGGAAAAGGCATATGACAGGGTGGATAAGGGGGCAATGTGGCAGATGTTGCAGGTGTATGGTGTAGGAGGTAGGTTACTGAAAGCAGTGAAGAGTTTTTACGAGGATAGTGAGGCTCAAGTTAGAGTATGTAGGAAAGAGGGAAATTATTTCCCAGTAAAAGTAGGCCTTAGACAAGGATGTGTGATGTCACCATGGTTGTTTAATATATTTATAGATGGGGTTGTAAGAGAAGTAAATGTGAGGGTCTTGGCAAAAGGCATGGAGTTAAAAGATAAAGAATCACACACAAAGTGGGAGTTGTCACAGTTGCTCTTTGCTGATGACACTGTGCTCTTGGGAGATTCTGAAGAGAAGTTGCAGAGATTGGTGGATGAATTTGGTAGGGTGTGCAAAAGAAGAAAATTAAAAGTGAATACAGGAAAGAGTAAGGTTATGAGGATAACAAAAAGATTAGGTGATGAAAGATTGGATATCAGATTGGTGGGAGAGAGTATGGAGGAGGTGAATGTACAAATACATATAGTACTTAAATGACTAATGAAATAGATAAATAAACATTTAAAATTACATTTACATACCTTTATTGAAGACTCTTGTTGGAAGGGGAATCCTCCACCACAAGGAGTTTAGATATCAAAACCCTATCTGGGGTTACTTCTTGAAGTTGTTGAACCAGCCTCTGCTGGCCTTAACCCTTTCAGGGTCCAGAGGCCAAATTTCAAAGGGTGCTGCACCAGTGTCCAAGAATTTTAAAAAAAAAAAATTTTGTTATTTTTTTCTTATGAAATGGTAGAGAATCTTTTTCTGAAGGTAATAAAACAAAAAGTACAAAATTTGATGGAAAATTGGCGAAATTATGCTCTCGCAAATTTTGATGTGTCAGCGATATTTACGAATCGGCTATTTTGCCGACTTTGACTCCGATTTTAGATCAATTACATTATTCCAGTCGGCCAAATTCTAATTGGTAATTTGGCCAATTTAACACAAAGTTCAAAATATTCCAGTTTCAAAATAGGGTCCAGAATAAACAATGCAGGCATTCCTGGCACTAAACTAACATTTCCTCTGCTCATTAGTTATGTTTTCAGGCTTTACAAATGAATTCCATTTTGATTTTTTATTCACATAATGAATTTTTATTCAAACCAAAAAATAAAACATTTACTGTTATGCAATATTGTAATAATTGTATAAATATCATCATCACATTTGTGAATGTATATTAGACCCACCAGCTGGCGTGTATTAGACGTGTGAGGTCGTTTGTTTACTCTTGAACATCGACAAAAAATTAACATTTCTGCTACTTTGAGCTCAGTTTCAAGTCATTTCCAGTACTCAAACCAATCAAAATCATCTTATTTTTGTAATATATCTTCCATTCTATCAAATGAGACCAAGAAATCTCAAATACAATTATAAAAAACATACGAAGAAACACTGCAAAGTCACAGTTTTAATCAAAAATCACGGTCTCAGTTTTTTCCTCTCATTATACACTGTGTGCTGCAGGATTTGTTTTATGTGGCGCACACATACCACATAGATGTATTCTCTCATATCTAGGCCCAAATTTACCACTCACAGCTTATCAGAGTGAGCTGAGCTCATGGTGTAGATCTACGGTTTGGACCCTGAACGTAAAGCCATAGATCTAAGGGACGGACCCTGAAAGGGTTAAATTCACTAACAGCAGCACTCGTTCCAGGCATTTTCTTTACAAGAAAGCATAGCATATAAACATGCATAAATATAGCATATAAACGATAGCATATAAACATTGCATGTTTATGTGCTATTGAGGGGTAGGGTTGGATGGAGGGTAAGCATTACGTTTTTTCTGGTCCAGCTCCAAAGAAAATGTGTATGAATCTGCCTTGTCCCAGTAACTGCCCTTAATATTACATGAGGCTTTTGTTTACAATTCTCAGCATGAATTATTCATTACTTCTCCCTTTGTTTTATTGTGTTTCTCACTTTCTTTACCAAAGGGCTGGCACTAGGAAGTGTCTTTGGGCCCATGGTTAATATGTAGCAGTCACACTCAATCAACAAGCACAAAAAACAATGGACTTATGTGAAATGTTTGGATGAATGCGCAGGGTAATGTTCACTCGAGGAGAAACAAAGCCAGACTGACTCACAACACATGTACTGTTTGAAACTCAAGACAGAATTTAGGCGAAAAAAAGTGACCGAAACTCAAAATGGCCGAAACTTGGGGCAGTCGAAACTTGAGGTTCCACTGGATTGGCTTTCCTTTGGCAAGACAGTAATGCGAGTGAATGATGATGAAAGTGTTTCTTCTTTTTCAAGTCACCCTGCCTCAGTGAGAGATGGCTAGTGTGTTGAAAATATATGATTAGAAGAACAGGATGTATTAGGGTTACATGCAAATAGAATAGTAGGCAAATTTGCATTTAGGAGAACACAGAATCTAAAATTTTGTGGAATAATGGAGCTGCTGCAGCTCAACTTAGAGCAGAATAATCACAGCATGCATGGTAGTGAGACTAATACTGTGTTAGTTTTATGGTAGTGAGACCATACAAATTTATGTATGAATACGTCTATAGGTTCGGCAAAATCGATGTTGTTTAATACCTTTACTTTCTATTTTTTCTCCTTTAATTCTAATATCCTAACCTAGGCATTTTGTGTTGTCCTTTTTATTTCTTGGTTGCATTTCCTAGCCTAGCTCACAAAATATACACTTGTACAATTTTTTTCTTTTTTTTTTTTATACAATGTTTCCTACTATTGACCTTATACACTTCCTGTTGACAATCTGCGTTTATCTGGAGCACAACTGACAGGTTCACACTTTCCGGCTGTACTACTTTTAGTCTGGAGTTCTGATCATTTTTAAACCACCACTAACTATTTCTCTTCTGATCATTTTTAAACCACCACTAACTATTTCTCTTCTGATCGTTTTTAAACCACCACTAACTATTTCTCTTCCGTCTTTATTTATAAGATTACTGCTAAAAATTTTGTTTTTCCCTTGTCAGAAGCAGTATCTCTTGTAGCTGTTTCTAGTTCCATCTTTTACCTGAGGGTACAGCAGTACTAGACTTCTAGAAAGCATTTGTTTATTGCTTTTTCAGATTTCCCAGAGATGTCATTTGGTGGGTTACATTTCCCTTGTTTTTCAAGTATAGAAAGTTGAAATGACAAATGCCTTACATTTTCCTTTTGCAAATAAATATGACTCAGTTTTTAGCAAGCCGCTAACCAGACTGAGAGTCGAAGATCAAAATGAATTTTTTATGAGAGAGCCACAAAATTTGATTAACACAAGCCTATCCGATGTTATCCTGACGCCAAATGACTTCGAACAGGCGATAAATGACATGCCCATGCACTCTGCCCCAGGGCCAGACTCATGGAACTCTGTGTTCATCATGAACTGCAAGAAGCCCCTATCACGAGCCTTTTCCATCCTATGGAGAGGGAGCATGGACACGGGGGGTTGTCCCTCAGTTACTAAAAACAACAGACATAGCCCCACTCCACAAAGGGGGCAGTAAAGCAACAGCAAAGAACTACAGACCAATAGCACTAACATCCCATATCATAAAAATCTTTGAAAGGGTCCTAAGAAGCAAGATCACCACCCATCTAGAAACCCATCAGTTACACAACCCAGGGCAACATGGGTTTAGAACAGGTCGCTCCTGTCTGTCTCAACTATTGGATCACTACGACAAGGTCCTAAATGCACTAGAAGACAAAAAGAATGCAGATGTAATATATACAGACTTTGCAAAAGCCTTCGACAAGTGTGACCATGGCTTAATAGCGCACAAAATGCGTGCTAAAGGAATAACAGGAAAAGTCGGTCGATGGATCTATAATTTCCTCACTAACAGAACACAGAGAGTAGTCGTCAACAGAGTAAAGTCCGAGGCAGCTACGGTGAAAAGCTCTGTTCCACAAGGCACAGTACTAGCTCCCATCTTGTTCCTCATCCTCATATCCGACATAGACAAGGATGTCAGCCACAGCACCATGTCTTCCTTTGCAGATGACACCCGAATCTGCATGACAGTGTCTTCCATTGCAGACACTGCAAGGCTCCAGGCGGACATCAACCAAATCTTTCAGTGGGCTGCGGAAAACAATATGAAGTTCAACGATGAGAAATTTCAATTACTCAGATATGGTAAACATGAGGAAATTAAATCTTCATCAGAGTACAAAACAAATTCTGGCCACAAAATAGAGCGAAACACCAACGGGAGTGATTATGTCGGAGGATCTCACCTTCAAGGACCATAACATTGTATCAATCGCATCTGCTAGAAAAATGACAGGATGGATAATGAGAACCTTCAAAACTAGGGAGGCCAAGCCCATGATGAAAACTGCTGGAATATTTGCACACTAACAATGTAAAATAGAAAAGTGTTATGTGGGGTTTCTAAAATGAGGGATTATATTATGTTCCTTATCTCCAAAATAATTAGTCATACACGTTAAGGCTAAATAAAACACTAGATAAATTCTAGGTGGTGCCACTTGTAATTTAGTGGACTCACAAAACAGTTATGTTCATGAAAACTGCTTTTAATGTAAAATGAGTGTTATGTGGGGAAAATGGGGTTATGTTCCTTATCTCCAAAATAATTAGTCATACCAGGCTAAATAAAACACTAGATAAATTCTAGGTGGTGCCACTTGTAAGTTTTGACATGCAAGGAGAGGCTTGGTTTAGCACAACTGATGTCAATGCAGTGTGGTCAGTAGATGATAGCTGTGAGTGATACATTTTAATCTAGATAGGAGAGAATTGGAGGGAGGAGAGTACTGAGGAAGTAATTGTGTTCAAATATTTGTGTGAACTTGTTGGCAGACAGATCTGTGAAAGACAAGGTGAACCATAGAATTGACAAGGGAAAGAAGCAGGGCTGTGGAGTCGGAGTAGGAAACAATTTTCGGGTTACTGGGGTTGGTAATGTGTAATTAAAGAAGTTGGAGTTGAATGTTTTATGTGCCAACTCCACAGCCCTGGAAAAAAGATGGGTGGTGCATTAATTTTATTTGTAAACAAAGAACATTTTCCATAGAGGCAGAAAGGGAAATACAGTGGACCCCCGCATAGCGACTTTAATCCGTGCAAGAGGGCTGATTGTTATGCGAAATGTTCGGTATGCGAATGAATTTTCCCCATAAGAAATAATGGAAATCAAATTAATCCGTGCAAGACACCCAAAAGTATGAAAAAAAAAATTTTACCACATGAAATATACATTTTCCTACACACAAAGAGAAGGATACATGCACAATAGTAGAGTAGTACATGCACAATATATATTGTGCATGTATTACTCTACTAAATGAAGAATAAATGACACTTACCTTTATTGAAGATGCAGCAATGACTGATGAGACACTGTGTCCTGGGAGTGCCTTTTCCTCCTGAGTACTGTAGGTCCTGTTTGGCATTTTCTTCTAGAACAGGCCTTATCACACTGTGTATGCCACTACGATTCTTAAATCTCTCAAACCAACCTTTGCTGGCTTTAAATTCACCAATATGAGCACTAGTTCCAGGCATTTTTCCCTGTTCACCTGGGTGTTAGTCGACTGGTGTGGGTTGCATCCTGGGAGACAAGATTAAGGACCCCAATGGAAATAAGTTAGACAGTCTTCGATGACACTGACTTTTTTGGGTTATCCTGGGTGGCAAATCCTCTGGGGTTAATTGTTTCTTGGTATTCTCAATAAGCCACACCAACAATGGTGCTACAGCAGCAGCAGCAGCAGCAGCAGCTGACAGTGATACAGCAGCAGCAGACGATGCTACAGCAGCAACAGACGATGCTACAGCAGCAACAGACGATGCTACAGCAGCAGCAGACGATGCTACAGCAGCAGCAGACGGTGCTACAGCAGCAGCAGCAGCTGACGGTGGTACAACAGCAGCAGCAGCTGACAGTGCAGCAGCAGCTGATGGTGGTACAACAGCAGCAGCAGCTGTACCACCAATAGTAGCGATGGTTGATTGGGGTTTATTATACAACCTGGCCAGCTCAGAGACACGCACTCCACTTTCATACTTATCAATGATCTTTTTCTTCATCTCTATAGTAATTCTCACCCTTATTGCTGTAGGGTTGGCACTAGAAGCTTTCTTGGGGCCCATGGTCACTTATTTTCCAGAAAAAATCACCAAAAACACTGTAATAATACGAAATGTTCCGATTGTATGCTTGGATGTTACCGCGGAGGCTGGCTGGTAAACAATGCCACCGGCGGAACATGTGAGCGTGGCTCAGGCCGCACATTGGACGCGTCTCGGACGAAGAGCGGTGAGCGGGTTTTTGGGCGGTATGCGAGGCAAAATTTTTGCGAAAAAAGCGAGCGGTATGCGGATTGTACGGTATGCGATGCGTGCGGTATGCGGGGGTCCACTGTATATGAGAGTATAGTGGTACCTACACTCTTAATATGGGTTTGAAGCATGGGTTTAAACATTGCAGTGAGGATGTGGTTTAAGGCAGTGGAAATGTCGTGCCTGAGGGTAATATGTGGTGTGAATATTATGCAGAAAATTCGTAGTTTGGATATTAAGTGCTGGGTTACTAAAAGTATTATCCAGTGGGGACGAGGAAGGGCTTTTGAGGTGGTTTGGATGTTAGGATCAAGCCAGATAGGATGACTTGGAGGGTGTATAAATCTGTTGTGGAGAGGTAGAGATCATCCTTGGAAAGTTGGAGGGAGGAGGTAAAGGAGGGAGTGAGAGCAGCATGGTAACATATGAGGGATTCAGGGACAGGTGACCTTATGCAGCACATGGAAAAGAAAATAAATTGAGAAATATGGAAAATAAGTTTTGTTTACAGAAAAATAGTTTAAGAATATGGCGACATTTTGGTGAAAATCCCATTGTAATTCGATGTTTCTACAGCAAATTATAAACATTGAGAAGTTGGGCTTGATATACCTTAAGCTGTCACTGGCCCTAATAAACCCAATAAACAAACAAATAAACCTCATATCTGGCTCTTCAACTAGCTTCCTTGTTTACTGCCACTTTGAAGCCTGGCTGCAGAAGTAGAATGTCTCTCAAGTTTTGGTGAATGGAGGATAATCTCGACCACTGTACTGAATGGCCTTCGTGGGTTTAGCACTTCACAGATAATTATCACTTTTGGGTTTTGTTCCTCTCATTGATGGTTGAACCATGGTTCTTTTTCCACTACCTTCACATCCCTGGGGTTGACACAAATCTTGTTGGTTGCACAGTATACAGTGGAACCTCTACTTGCGAGTGCATCCACCTGTGAGTTTTTCCAAATGTGAGCAGTTGATGGGTCAGTTTGATCAACTGGATTAATACAAGCAGTTGATGTGTCAATTGGATCAATGTAATTGGCCTAAAATAGAACTCGGTGAGCAAAATCACCAATGCGTAAATATCGCTAACATTGCAAAACTCGCCGAAGCATAATTTCGTCTGTTTTCCATCAGCTTTTGTACTTTTTGTTTTATTACCTGCAGAAAAAAAGATTCTCTACCATTTCATAAGAAAAAACAAAGAATTTTTTTTTAAATTCCTGGATAGTGTGAAGATTTTCAGGTTGGGGCTCTGGACGATGAAAGGGTTAATGATCTAAACTAACAACAATATCTTTATATCTACAAGTACGTGTACAAGGTATACAGGCCATAGCTGACATCAATGACATACTACTACATGTATATAGAAAGCCGCTTGTTATGCTGAGCATTTCGGGAAAATTAGGTCAATTTTGTCCCAGAATGCGACCCACACCAGTCCACTAACACCCAGGTACCCATTTTACTGATGGGTGAACAAGGACAACCAGTGTAAGGAAACACCAGGTGTTTCCACCCTCGCCAGGAGTCGAACCCGGACCCTCAACATGTGAAACAAGAGCTTTGCCTACCAAGCCACAGCCAAAATCAGAGCACAATAAAAAATTGCGAATGTCTGTATATGAGAATTGTTCCCTACCTGACTTGGAAAAAAAAAAAAACTGGTCATTGCTGCTCCCTTGCTCATGGTCCTACTCTTTACTTCCTTGTGAGTTTGCTGTTCTGAATATGACACGTTGAAAAATCTAAAACTAGATGGGTCTGTGCAGTGCATGATGGGGTAACACTGCCCAACTAGCATAAATATAGACTGGCAAAAAGGGTGACTTAATCATTCCAGATTTATTACAATTTTGTGATAGTGTGGAATTTAGCCAAAAAGCACAATATGTAGATTCAACCTAGAGTAACCCAATATAGCCCAGCAGTGTGACTTGTTTCTTTATTTTGATGAGTTTTTACACTTCAAGACAATTGTAATATTAGATTTTCTTGTAAATTTAAATTATATGTATTACAGTGGTCTTGAAGGCAGTGTTATGGACACAGAAATTACAATGCTTATGTAACTCAGGATACACAAATAACCCGCACATAGAAGAGAGGAGCTTACGACGACGTTTCAGTCCGACTTGGGCCATTTACAAAGTCACACTAACCAGAATTGGAGCAGGACGGGTATATATAGGCAGGAAGAGGTAGTGGTGGGGTAGTAGTAGTAGAAGCAGTAGTGGTAGTAGTAGTAGTGGTAGTAGTATTAGTAGTAGAAGCAGTAGTAGTAGTAGTAGTAGTAGTGGTGGTGGTGGTAGTGGTAGTAGTGGGGAATTAAGGAGGAGGAGCCAGTCAAATACAAAGAAAGGGAAGCACTGCAAGGGAGCTAGGTGCCCACAGAGGGAGAGCAAGTGCACAGAGGTGGGGGGAAGGGGAAGTGATGAAATAAATAATGAAGGAACAGAAACACGAGACAGAAGAAAGAAAGACAACCCAGAGGAGAAAAAAGAAGGAAAGAGGAAAGGGGAAGAGGGAGAAGAAGGAAAACGAAAAAATGAGGAATCAGGTTAAGTCATGGGTGTTCTGAAGTTTGGAGCATTTTACAATGTAGTGGGAGAGGAAGGCATCTACAGAGACGAAGCCAGGACTAAGATTCATACAAGGAAAGTTGTGTATTAAAGAGGCTTCAACTAGACGGCGACTGTTAGAGTTGGAAGTAGGGAAGACAGTTTTAGCAGAAGACCAGTCAATAGGATGGCTGTGATCTCTGACGTGACAGAACAGAGCATTGTTAGTATCGGCAAGCTTAACACTATTTTTGTGCTCCCTAAGTCTGTCAGAAAGAGATCAGTCAGTTTCTCCAAAGTATTGAAGAGGACAGGAGGTGCAAGAAATAGAGTAGATACCAGGAACATCTGTAGAGGGAGGAGAGGTATGAACGAGATTAACTTGTATGAATGAAATTAACTTGCACATGTGCAAGTTAATTGTTCTAACATATTGTATTATTACTACTACCACCACTAGTATTTCACCTCACTCTGAGCCTATATATACCCTCTGTGTCCACGTACTGTTTGTAACGGCTTGACAAAGTTCCTGGAGAGCGAAACGTTGCAACAATAAAATGTCACATTAGTTGCACTTGTGTCCTTTTACTTTACTTTGTAATTTATGCAGTGTAATATTTTCTTTCAGCTTCATCATGAATTTGTGTCGACAATGAATGGTTTCCAGTGGAACCACATTGGTAACTACAAGTCCGGCCGCCTCTACACTGGTGCAACATTCATTGAGCCGGATGATGATGTTATCATGCCAGAGACTGTTGACTGGAGGGATAAAGGAGCTGTGACGCCAGTCAAGGACCAGGGTCGTTGTGGCTCCTGTTGGTCATTCTCAGCTGTGAGTATTATTGTACTTGTTTACATTTCATTATTAATTGTAAGCATAATATTAAATATACAAAGTGTTAGTATGAAAATTAATGGCTACTAAGTATGATGATGCACTTTGCTGTACCTTAAGTTGGTAAACTGGCATTTGTTACTTGCCTTCCTATATTAATCATTTGCATATTTCTAGTTGCTTAACATATTTATAGATGGGGTTGTAAAAGAGGAAAATGCTAGGGTGTTGGGGAGAGGGGTAGATTTAAATTATGGGGAATCAAATGCAAAGTGGGGGTAGACAGTTACTTATTGCTGATGATACTGTGCTTTTGGGAGATCTAAAGAAAAGTTGCAAAAGTTAGTGGACAAGTTTGGAAGGATGCGTAAAGGAAGAAATTTGACATTGAGCATAGATAAGAGTAAGGTGATGAGGGTATCAAACCAGAGAAAATGTGTACACAATAGTATTACTGTGGGTAACCATAGAAAATTATTCCTTTCATATGCCTTTACTCAGAGCATCACTCTGGGTTGCTTTAAATTTAAAGTTGTATATGGTGGAACCTCGGCATATGACCAGCTCCCTACTCGAACAAAGCTCAGCACTCGACCAAACAAATACTACCTGCCAAAACTTCTATGTAAACTATTTCGTGTTTCTTTTCATTTTTTTTAGTGTTTTTTTTGTATTTGTACAAATAAGTCACCATGGGGCCTATGACAATTAGTGATAACAGCCAACCAAACAGAAAATTGGTTGGGAAGAACTTGTTTGATACTCGAACGGAGCGGCACTTGAGCATCCTTTTGGAATGAATTTAGGTCACATACCAAGGTTCCACTGTATTTCATGTAGGTGTGGTAGTTGATGTTGGTGCTACCACACCTGACTTTTACAATAAATACTCACCTCTCAACCTACATTAAGGCTTCATATATTTGAAGGTAAGTAATGAGTGTACTATATGTGTATTTTACTTTTTATTGTTTTTTAATGCCTAGTTGTGTTGCTAACTTAATATTAGTGTATACTTATCTGGCATTTATATGCATTTATAACTGGAAAAAAGGGCATTCCACTTTACAGCAATTTCGGCTTTACGGCGTTAACCTGGAACTTAACAGCTATATAGATAAAATTATTGCTTTTTCCAAATTGTAATTTTGATCTATGTATTTTTCCATCGTTGGAGCATTATTGTCATTAATACCTGCATTATCACTACAATATTCACGTGTTTTAAAAAGGCATCATTTCCGGTCTTAACAGGATTGCAAAGTGAGGTAGTGTATACATCTTGTTAGTCTGTTCCTCAGTATTTTTATCAGTAATTATTTAAGAATTGCTCAGTTTTAATTCTTATAAATTATTGTGGGACCTCTTATAATTTAAATGCTGTAATTATGGCAAACCCCTTTATGTATAGATACTTTATTATCTCCATTGTTAGAAAATTGTAGTAATGTTTATTTGTCATACAGACTGGATCACTGGAAGGTCAACACTTCCGCCAGACTGGTAAACTGGTGAGCCTCTCTGAGCAGAACCTGATTGACTGTTCTACCAAGTATGGCAATAATGGCTGCAATGGTGGACTTATGGACTATGCCTTCCAGTACATTAAGGAAAATGGTGGAATTGACACCGAAGGAGCATACCCATATGAAGCTGAGGTAAGCAGCAGATATCTCCGTACAAAATATTTGTGATATAATGGTTGTCAGTAGTGAAAGATTTAGCTAATATAATGCAATCAGATTTACGGAGACTTGTTACACTGGGATGATAAAGTTAAAGTGGTAGCTGTTTTCTGAAATTTATACCATGGTGAAGGTATTCATAAAGTTGACTAAATTTTTTCACTACTCGCACTTAATATATTTACTATCTGAAATTTATTCATTTGTATTACAAAGATTTCAAAATAACCTGAGTTTAGTACTACCCCATGGATATTTATTATAATTTATATTATTATTATTATTATTATTATTATCAGTGTAGTGAGAGTATTGTTACTTCACCAGGATGACAAATGTCGGTATAACCCACGCAAGTCTGGTGCTGAAGACACTGGCTTTGTTGATATTCGTGAGGGAAGTGAAGGGGCTTTGAAGAAAGCTGTTGCTACTGTTGGACCTGTTTCTGTTGCCATTGATGCTTCACATAGTTCATTCCAGTTTTACAGTCATGGTAAGTTTTCATGTTTTTGCACCCTGTACTAACTTTGATTTTTACTTTATATGCTTAAGCTAGTGTCTCAACATTCAACTGATGTAAATAACCATAGACCAATATCTAAGTTGTCATTGTCATCTAAAATCTTCAAAAACTAATTTGTTAGTTAATGTACTCTTCGAAGAAATTTGGAAATTAGCTAGAAAATTTTCATAAAAATTCAGTTTTCGAACTTCAGTATAATGACTGCACTTGTAAGATTTTATTAGGTTATAGTTTGGGACCATAATTGAACTGTGACTTTTTTTTATTTGAATTGTTATTCAGTTCTTGGTATTCTCACTTACCTAAACGTATCATAAGTGTCATGATTTTTTTTTAAGGCAATCTTCACGGAACTTCAACAATATAATACACATGCCCTTCTGAGCTTTCAGTAAGAAATCAAATGATTTTAAGTCGTTTTTAAATTTTGATAAAATTTAAATAAAGGATTTTGATTACTGACTAGGTTTAATTTACTTTTCAGGTGTTTATGATGAACCAGAATGTAACTCAGAGCAGCTGGACCACGGTGTCCTGGCTGTGGGTTACGGCACTACCGAGGACGGCACTGACTACTGGCTGGTCAAGAATTCTTGGGGCACCACTTGGGGTGATGAAGGCTACATCAAGATGAGTCGAAACAAGCATAACCAGTGTGGCATTGCTACTGCTGCCTCTTACCCTCTTGTATAGGGAAACAAATGTTAAAGCCTTCACTCGCACTCCATATATATTTGAAGTTGTTCACAAAATTTGTATAGGTTTCTGAAGGCATGATCATTTTAAAAAGAAACTTGTGTGCATGTTTCATAGTTGGCGATGTTTAACTCTGTGAGGAATAGAGTAGCAATTAATAACCTAATTTGAAATTTTTTTCATTTGCTGCAGTGAGAGCACACTGCTAAAAACTTAAATTTTTTTAAAGGCGTCATACTTAAATAGCTTAATTTTTTCTGCATATCTGGAGTACCATGTTTTAATTTGACATACAGAATTGGAGCATTGTAATTTATTGTTTTGCTCGTCTGTAGCCGAAGTTTTACATAAATTTGGTTAGTTACTAGATAATTAACTTGTGAATGTTATACAAATTGTTTGTTAGTATATCAAATATAAGGTCATGCATAGCTGGTTAATATTTCCTTTTTGACTTTGACTGAACATATTTTTTTATCCAGGATTATTACCATCATTTCATGGCTTTGAATGAGAGGTGTAAATGGTTCATTTGTGAGCTTGTCTGTGACTATTAGCAAGCAGTATGTGCAAGTTGTTTTCTTAATTTTTCTTAATAAACTTGTACTGTTAGAATGTTTCTATTACCTTGTTTTACTGTAAATAATGTTAACTTGTGGTATTCCTGTCAGTGCCCTTCAGCTGGTGGGAACTTCCAGCCTCAGTATATAGCAGGACAGTGCTTACAAGGGTGGGAATTATTCCTAAAACTTCAACAGTGCCACTTAAGGGCAGGAATTGTTCCCAATACTTCAGCAATGCAGATATTACTGGCACTTTGACCTTCTGCACTAAAAGTTTGAAAACAATCAGAAGAGGCATTCTCTAGTTATTACTCAGAGCCCAACGATTCTCGTATTTTTAACTGTTAGAATATTAACAAATTTGCACTTACCTGGAGTTTACTTGGAGAGGGTTTCGGGGTCAACGCCCCTGCGGCCGGTCTGAGACCAGGCCTCTTGGTGGATCAGGGTCTGATCAACCAAGCTGTATGACCCTAGTGGGTTTAGTGCTTGGGTTTGATTATAGTATAACAACATTCATCTGCAATAAGCAACACTGTATGACCCTGTTGGGTTTAGCGATTAATTTGATTTTAATAATTAGCCAAGAATGATTGAGGTTATTCAAAAAGATTTATATATTCTTTCTTTCAACACACCAACCATATCCCACTGAGGCAGGGTGGCCCAAAAGGAAAAACGAAAGTTTTGCCTTTTAAATTTAGTAGTATATACAGGAGAAGGGGTTACTAGCCCCTTGCTCCCGGCATTTTAGTTGCCTCTTACAACATGCATGGCTTACGGAGGAAGAATTCTGTTCCACTTCCCCATGGAGATAAGAGAAAATAGACAAGAACAAGAACTAGAAAGAAAATAGAAAACCCAGAGGGGTATGTATATATAGGCAGGGTGGCCTTAAAAAGAAAAACTTGCATCATCATTCACTCCATCACTCTTGCCAGAGGGGTGCTTTACACTACAGTTATAAAACTGCAACATTAACACCCCTCCTTCAGAGTGCAGACACTGTACTTCCCATCTCCAGGACTCTTAAGTCCAACCTGCCGGTTTCCCTGAATCCCTTCATGAATGTTACTTTGCTCACACTCCAACAGCACGTCAAATATTAAAAACGATTTGTCTCCATTCACTACTATCAAATACTCTCACGCGTGCTTGCTGGAAGTCCAAGCCCTCGCACACAAAACCTCCCTTACCCCCCCTTCCTCCAACCCTAGGCCGACCCCTACCCCGCCTTCCCTCCACTACAGATTTATACATCTCGAAGTCATTCTGTTTTGTTCTGTTCTCTCTACATCTCCGAACCACCTCAACAACCCCTCGTCAGCCCTCTGGATAATAGTTTTGGTAATCCCACACCTCCTCCTAATTTCCAAACTACGAATTCTCTGGGTTGCTTAAATGTGCGTGGATGTAGTGCGGATGACAAGAAACAGATGATTGCTGATGTTATGAATGAAAAGAAGTTGGATGTCCTGGCCCTAAGCGAAACAAAGCTGAAGGGGGTAGGAGAGTTTCAGTGGGGGAAATAAATGGGATTAAATCTGGAGTATCTGAGAGAGTTAGAGCAAAGGAAGGGGTAGCAGTAATGTTAAATGATCAGTTATGGAAGGAGAAAAGAGAATATGAATGTGTAAATTCAAGAATTATGTGGATTAAAGTAAAGGTTGGATGCGAGAAGTGGGTCATAATAAGCGTGTATGCACCTGGAGAAGAGAGGAATGCAGAGGAGAGAGAGAGATTTTGGGAGATGTTAAGTGAATGTATAGGAGCCTTTGAACCAAGTGAGAGAGTAATTGTGGTAGGGGACTTGAATGCTAAAGTAGGAGAAACTTTTAGAGAGGGTGTGGTAGGTAAGTTTGGGGTGCCAGGTGTAAATGATAATGGGAGCCCTTTGATTGAACTTTGTATAGAAAGGGGTTTAGTTATAGGTAATACATATTTTAAGAAAAAGAGGATAAATAAGTATACACGATATGATGTAGGGCGAAATGACAGTAGTTTGTTGGATTATGTATTGGTAGATAAAAGACTGTTGAGTAGACTTCAGGATGTACATGTTTATAGAGGGGCCACAGATATATCAGATCACTTTCTAGTTGTAGCTACACTGAGAGTAAAAGGTAGATGGGATACAAGGAGAATAGAAGCATCAGGGAAGAGAGAGGTGAAGGTTTATAAACTAAAAGAGGAGGCAGTTAGGGTAAGATATAAACAGCTATTGGAGGATAGATGGGCTAATGAGAGCATAGGCAATGGGGTCGAAGAGGTATGGGGTAGGTTTAAAAATGTAGTGTTAGAGTGTTCAGCAGAAGTTTGTGGTTACAGGAAAGTGGGTGCAGGAGGGAAGAGGAGCGATTGGTGGAATGATGATGTAAAGAGAGTAGTAAGGGAGAAAAAGTTAGCATATGAGAAGTTTTTACAAAGTAGAAGTGATGCAAGGAGGGAAGAGTATATGGAGAAAAAGAGAGAAGTTAAGAGAGTGGTGAAGCAATGTAAAAAGAGAGCAAATGAGAGAGTGGGTGAGATGTTATCAACAAATTTTGTTGAAAATAAGAAAAAGTTTTGGAGTGAGATTAACAAGTTAAGAAAGCCTAGAGAACAAATGGATTTGTCAGTTAAAAATAGGAGAGGAGAGTTATTAAATGGAGAGTTAGAGGTATTGGGAAGATGGAAGGAATATTTTGAGGAATTGTTAAATGTTGATGAAGATAGGGAAGCTGTGATTTCGTGTATAGGGCAAGGAGGAATAACATCTTGTAGGAGTGAGGAAGAGCCAGTTGTGAGTGTGGGGGAAGTTCGTGAGGCAGTAGGTAAAATGAAAGGGGGTAAGGCAGCCGGGATTGATGGGATAAAGATAGAAATGTTAAAAGCAGGTGGGGATATAGTTTTGGAGTGGTTGGTGCAATTATTTAATAAATGTATGGAAGAGGGTAAGGTACCTAGGGATTGGCAGAGAGCATGCATAGTTCCTTTGTATAAAGGCAAAGGGGATAAAAGAGAGTGCAAAAATTATAGGGGGATAAGTCTGTTGAGTGTACCTGGTAAAGTGTATGGTAGAGTTATAATTGAAAGAATTAAGAGTAAGACGGAGAATAGGATAGCAGATGAACAAGGAGGCTTTAGGAAAGGTAGGGGGTGTGTGGACCAGGTGTTTACAGTGAAACATATAAGTGAACAGTATTTAGATAAGGCTAAAGAGGTCTTTGTGGCATTTATGGATTTGGAAAAGGCGTATGACAGGGTGGATAGGGGGGCAATGTGGCAGATGTTGCAAGTGTATGGTGTAGGAGGTAGGTTACTGAAAGCAGTGAAGAGTTTTTACGAGGATAGTGAGGCTCAAGTTAGAGTATGTAGGAAAGAGGGAAATTTTTTCCCAGTAAAAGTAGGCCTTAGACAAGGATGTGTGATGTCACCGTGGTTGTTTAATATATTTATAGATGGGGTTGTAAGAGAAGTAAATGCGAGGGTCTTGGCAAGAGGCGTGGAGTTAAAAGATAAAGAATCACACACAAAGTGGGAGTTGTCACAGCTGCTCTTTGCTGATGACACTGTGCTCTTGGGAGATTCTGAAGAGAAGTTGCAGAGATTGGTGGATGAATTTGGTAGGGTGTGCAAAAGAAGAAAATTAAAGGTGAATACAGGAAAGAGTAAGGTTATGAGGATAACAAAAAGATTAGGTGATGAAAGATTGAATATCAGATTGGAGGGAGAGAGTATGGAGGAGGTGAACGTATTCAGATATTTGGGAGTGGACGTGTCAGCGGATGGGTCTATGAAAGATGAGGTGAATCATAGAATTGATGAGGGAAAAAGAGTGAGTGGTGCACTTAGGAGTCTGTGGAGACAAAGAACTTTGTCCTTGGAGGCAAAGAGGGGAATGTATGAGAGTATAGTTTTACCAACGCTCTTATATGGGTGTGAAGCGTGGGTGATGAATGTTGCAGCGAGGAGAAGGCTGGAGGCAGTGGAGATGTCATGTCTGAGGGCAATGTGTGGTGTGAATATAATGCAGAGAATTCGTAGTTTGGAAGTTAGGAGGAGGTGCGGGATTACCAAAACTGTTGTCCAGAGGGCTGAGGAAGGGTTGTTGAGGTGGTTCGGACATGTAGAGAGAATGGAGCGAAACAGAATGACTTCAAGAGTGTATCAGTCTGTAGTGGAAGGAAGGCGGGGTAGGGGTCGGCCTAGGAAGGGTTGGAGGGAGGGGGTAAAGGAGGTTTTGTGTGCGAGGGGCTTGGACTTCCAGCAGGCATGCGTGAGCGTGTTTGATAGGAGTGAATGGAGACAAATGGTTTTTAATACTTGACGTGCTGTTGGAGTGTGAGCAAAGTAACATTTATGAAGGGATTCAGGGAAACCGGCAGGCCGGACTTGAGTCCTGGAGATGGGAAGTACAGTGCCTGCACTCTGAAGGAGGGGTGTTAATGTTGCAGTTTAAAAACTGTAGTGTAAAGCACCCTTCTGGCAAGACAGTGATGGAGTGAATGATGGTGAAAGTTTTTCTTTTTCGGGCCACCCTGCCTTGGTGGGAATTGGCCGGTGTGATAATAAAAAAATGTCTCCACAGACTCCTAAGTGCACCACTCACCCTTTTCCCTTCATCACTTCTATGATTCACCTCATCCTTCACAGACCCATCTGCTGACATGTCCACTCCTAAATATCTGAATACATTCACCTCCTCCATATAAACAGAAATGATATGAATGAGGCATTTTACTGTCAGCCACCAATGATATGTGTGAGAAATTACCAGCATGAGGTGTTACAAGTAGTTTGGGTGAGGTAAGTGGGACTTAGTCACAGTAGGCCACAGGACTATCACTCCTTAGATGCCCACTCCTTCACCAATCTCACAAAAAAGCTTGACCTGACATTAAATTAATAATCAAACATTAATACCAATAATGGTAAATTATAAAATAGTGTGGACTGTATATGATTTTAGGAGCTGACTGTTAGAAATGGTTAATGGGAATATTTTTACAGAGACTAGGAAAGGTTTTCTCTTAACCATATCATTAGAAAAGTAAATTTTATACACTAACTTATCATTTGTATTGTAGTTGGATCACCCCCACGCCTACCTAACAAATAGGAAACTACTGGCCAGTGAGAAATCTAAATGAAAGGACTAACGGTGTAATTACATTTCATTTCCACTATTACCACCTAATACGTATGGAGGTTTTGTAAATTTCATGTCCATATTTTTCAGTGGGGGACATTAAATAGATTCCCAATATAAATCTAGGGAGGAACACCCATTTATGACCTTGATGACACCGGATTATTAGATGATTACACCACAACCAGTGCTCACACATTAAATTAACTATGGCGTCCTCGTCTCCGTATCACTCCGCAGACGCTGCATACCCTTCTTCACACAAAATTTCTTGAAGGGTCAAATCAGCATCACATTTTTATACACAATTATTATATCCATATTTACACATGCTGAATTTAGTTAAATTGTAAAGAATTTTCCACAATACGCATCAGCATCACCTATGATGCGCGTCAGCACATCACAGGTAGTTCTGACATGCATACACCACCGACTGCTATGTTGGTAGGTGCATGAGGATGATTATTAATGCTGCATGTCTCCTATTCACTATTAGCCAAGAATAATTCAATCCTTGAAAGGGAGATTAAAGTAAACTACCTGCCCAAAGTGAAGAAATATAGTTATAAGTGAAACAAGCGTGCTAACAACCATGTCTCATAAACTGTCAATTCTGCAGAGACATTTAAACTATATAGGTTAGGTTAGGTATATAAGGAACAGGACAAGTGTTTCCTGATGCGAGTCTTAGTCATATGATGACCCACCACTGGAGCTTTTGGTCATCTGACCGAAGCCTTCTGCTGGCTTATCTCTCTGCCCCTTTAAAAATTAGGCTTATAACTACACCTATTACATTATTAAAAAAAAAACTATATATTTACAGAGTTGAACAATGGGTTCATGAACTGGATAATTCGCTGACGTAGCGATGAGGAAGCGGGATGTCACATGGCCCAGGAAACAGACTTCAAGTAAACATCCTGTTTTTGCTCTCCAAGTTTAAGTCCTAGATAAACAGCATCTATTTTAAAGTCTTGTATGATAACATCTTGGTCAGAGGAAAGCGTCACAACACGCACCATCTATCATGTGGGAGTTCGATACGTGGATTAGGGAAGAAATACTGTTATGTGGACAGAGCCCGCAGCCGTTACCTATCTCCTTGGTTACACTCGTAATACTGCCTAGCCGGCTGGCCAGTACCCCGTAGTGTGTCTTTTGAAATAGTGTTAGCTCAGCACAATATGAAAGACCGTGACTCAAGACGGTTGGTCGTTGAGTCAACGGACAGGTTACTGGTAACTGGTTACTACTACTGAGACTGGTAACTGGTTACTACTACTGAGAGCTCGGCGACGCTAACGTATGTCGTCCCGACATACAACTAATACAAACTAGAGATGGCAGGTATACGGCTTGGGCTGATTCTATACAATGTCAAAGTACACAACATTAAACATTATAGATACATAAGTAGAACATTAGAATGAAAGCGTACGTAACTGAAACTGTAATGCAATACAAGGTATACTATAGTACAACTTAAAACTCAACAAATGAACAACGAACTCAACATTGAGATTACAAGTGATAAAACAAAAAATTTTGATCGATCGATCTGTATTCATGTGATCTACGGATTCTGAGGAAGGAATATATACTAAGAAAGAGTGTTTAACAGAAAGGCAGATTCGGTGCACGCAAATCTAGACTGTTAACTCTCAGAATGCGGAGAGAACATGAACACAAAAAAAAATTCTTGAATACTGATAAGTTGATACTGTAATTATTCATCTATACAGGTTATTTACATTTAACCCCAACTCTGCTAGGGTAAGATTGGCATATGCAGAATGGGTGTCATCTCTGGGAGGATCAAATTCTGTAGCATTAGCTAACTCATGCTGTATTTGAGGCAAATCTGAATTGGAAGTTACAAATGATACTTGAGGATTTCTCAATACCTGTCGTGTACGTAGGGACATTATCATCACATACTAACTTCATATGATCCAAATGCGATTCTTTATACTGACCAGTACTAATCTCTCTAACCTTATACTTATTACCAGTGATATGTTCAACTACTCGATAAGGACCAACAAACTTTTGATCAAGCTTTGGCATTGCAGACGTTTTGTTAAAGTTAATCAGCATAACTCTCGAACCTACTTTGATTTTGGATGGCTTTGATCGAGTGTTTGCGACTCTTGTAAATTCAGCTGTTGATTTATGAAGTGTTTCACGGATTCTTCTAAAAACACTTTGAGCTAAGCTGGTACGAGTTGCTATGAAATCATCAGGGTTGTAATTTGGTTTCGGATTAGAATATAACAACTCATAAGGCAAACGTTTATCTACACCATACAATGCATAATGTGGAGTGTCACCTATAGAAACATTGTAAGCAGAATTTATAGCACACTGCACATCAGGTATAACTTCATCCCAAGTTTCACTGTTGGGATTGATAGTGGCTCTCAAGACATCAAGTACTTTCTTATTGGTTCGTTCCGCTAACCCATTGCTGGCAGGATGATGAGGAACAATGGTGGATTTAGAGATCTTGTACAAGGTACACAAATTTTCAAGAATTTCATTACAGAATTCACCTCCATTATCTGTTACTAGGGACTTAGGGGTGGTATGCCTGCAGATAATGCGTTCTTTAAACGCTTTAGCTACTGTCTCGGCAGTCTTATCTGCAATAGGAACTAACTCGCAATATCTGGTGAAATGGTCTACCATAACACACAGATGTTTGTTACCTTGGAGGGAACATTGGAAATTAGTTAACAAATCTAGCGCAACTCTTTCCCAAGGTTCGCTAGTAGTTGGATACACTTGGATTGGATTAGGACCATTAGCATTGCCTTTATGTTGCATGCAGACACTACATTTCCTAACATACTCAGAAATATCAGTTGCCATACGAGGCCAAAAGTATTTCAATCTGGCTTGTTTTACTGAACGATCCATACCAGGGTGTGCAACACCTGGTACATCGTGAACTAGCTGTAAGGCTACATTCACTAGTGACTGTGGAATTACTAACTGGTATACTCTTCTGCTAGGAGTACCCAACTCGGCTGTTCGATACAGTAATTCTTGGTTCATGACAAAGTCACTGATGGGTGCTGGTGGCTTCACATTCAGAATAAGATCTTCCTGGAGCAGGAATCGAATCACACCAGACCACATGGGATCTGTTCGTTGAGCATTCTTTACATCTTCAGCACTAAATGGAGGGTCTGCAGTTACTATACTAACATGTCGCGATAAGGCATCTGCGACTACATTTGACTTGCCAGGTAAATGCTCAAAGGTGGGATTGAACTCTTGGATAGTCAAGGTCCATCTAGCTAACCTTCCAGTAGGTTGTTTGTTCTGGAATAAGGGTATCAGTGGAGCATGATCTGTCAAGACATGAACAGAGTACTGATAAATAATGTCTCGGAAGTGCTTTAAAGACCATACTATTGCTAAAGCTTCTTGCTCAGTTACTGTATAATTACGTTCAGCCTTCGTAAGGACTCGGCTAGCAAATGCAACTGCGTTGTACTTGCCATCGGTCTTCTGAGCTAGTACGGCACCTATGCCAATTGAACTAGCATCAGTTGTCAGATAGAAGGGCTTAGAAAAATCTGGAAATTTCAAAATTGGAGCAGATGTTAGCTTTTCTTTTAGAGTTTGGAATGCTCTTTCTTGACGGAAGGTCCAAACAAAAGGAGCATCTTTCTTAAGCAACTCAGTTAGAGGAGCAGCTATGGAAGAAAAATTGGCAATGAAAGATCTATAAAAACCTGCTAAGCCCACAAAGGATCTTACGGCATCAGCAGTTTTGGGAGTTGGAAAATTTAGTACTGCAGTTACTTTACTTTGGTCAGTCGTAACCCCTCTAGGAGTGACTACGTGACCAAGAAACTTAATTTCTGATCTGAAAAATTGACATTTTGACAGTTTGATCTTTAAATTGGCTTCTTCAAGCTTACCAAGTACTACATCAAGTCTTTTCAAGTGTGTATCCACGTCTTTAGACATGACGATTACGTCATCTAAGTACACCATAAGTGCATTACCTATGAGACCTCTAAAGATATTAGTCATGAGCCTTGAGAACGTGATAGGGGAAGATCGTAATCCAAATGCCATACGGAGGAAGTGATAATGACCTGTAGGAGTGGAGAATGCAGTTAGCTCTTGGCTGTCCTCGTGAAGAGGGACTTGCCAAAACCCTTGTAACAAATCTAGGGTTGAAAAGACTTTGTTATCTCCGATATTACGTAAAAGATCACCCAGTACAGGGAGTGGAAAGCGATCTGGAATGGTTTTCGCGTTTAACTTCCTAAAGTCAATTACTGGACGCCAAGTACCATCCTTCTTAGGTACTAGTATCAAGGGTGCATTCCAAGGTGAATTGCTAGGTGCAATAACTCCATCATCAAGCATTTGATTGATCAATTCTTCTGCGACAGCAACTTGTGAATGAGGCATTCTGTACGCAGGTATGTAGATAGGTCTAGTACCAGGTTCAAGTGGAATACGATGGGACAATAAGTTCGTTATACCCATCTTCTCACCTGGTAAAGCAATGGCTTTACGACGTTTGTTCAACAGAGTCAACAAACGCTTGACTTCATCTGGGAAGTCAGTGGGAGCTAAGTCTTTCTCCTCAACTGGTGGAACAGATTGATCCAGTGAGGTGGATGAGGTCTCCCCGGCAGAAATAGCACCGACCCACTGGTCAGGTGACAACTCATCCTCTACCTGAACAGGGTAAGGATAGTGAACAAGGTCAACAAGATTGGTATTTGCTCTGAGGCGAACACTGTGACCAGAAGTGTTGGCCAGGTAGAAATGGATCTTACTATCTCGTACAACATGTAAGGATGGTTCAACAAATAGACCTTTTACTTTGCAGGAATCACTGTCAACTAGGACGTTATCACCATCTGGAACACTAGGAACAACTACAGACACTCTAGTGAGAGCACTAGCCGCAACAGAAACGTCTTTCTGCAGACGGCATGTGACATCAACAAGAGATGGCATTACTAGTTGCAAGTAATTGTTTTCCGACAAGGCGTCCCCTGTGGAGAAACTACTACTCGAACTAGCAGGCATTGCAGGGATAGGTTGAGCACTCAAGGCAATCTGAGCGTCCTCGGACACTTGAGGCATCGGACTATCCTGCAATTCTGAAGGTATAGGTGGAACACTGATGGGAGTGACAGAATTACCAGTGCCTGACCGCTTGGGTATGCTACTGGAGAATGCATTAGCTTGTAAGGACTTAATCCGTGCATCATACTCTGCAGCAGTATAACAGATTTCGGATCCAAGCTGGTAACCCCAGAATGGAACGATCAAGTCGTCAATTTGTGCATGCCATCGATAAGGGTCGAGCACAATGCGTAAGTCTCGCATGGAAGCAAATCCCAGTAGAAGGTCACCAGGGAAAGTAATCTGGTCGACAACAAAGAAGGAAACAGTGAAGTCTCTACCTTGGATAGAAAAGGTTAGGGAAGTCCGACCTCGGACACGCAGGTGAGAACCAGATACTCCACTAAGGGAGGACACAGGAGTCGGTTCTACGAGAAGGACATGTCGTAACTTCTTATCCTTAAACAAACTAGACCTAATAATATTGATTTGCGCACCAGAGTCCATGAACAATTGACAGGTTACTGGTAACTGGTTACTACTACTGAGACTGGTAACTGGTTACTACTACTGAGACATCATCACATAAGATGTGTGTACCAATTTAAAGAATATTCTACTTTTAACTGTATAATAACATTTTTGCATGACATTCCCAAAATATCTCAATCTCTCTCTCTCTCTCTCTCTCTCTCTCTCTCTCTCTCTCTCTCTCTCTCTCTCTCTCTCTCTCTCTCTCTCTCTCTCTCTCTCTCTCTCTCTCTCTCCTCACACTCCCAGGTTCATAAACACTTACTATAACCCACTTCCTACAACCTACTCTTACTCTAATTCACATAATCCTGGAATGCAGCCTGTGAAAATTTGTCTGGACTGCCTCCAAGTGAGTCGCCTACCCTGGCAAACTCTGTTGACACCGAGCTCTGAGGTCGGTACCTCAGCCTCACAAGTGGCTTATAGGACAGATTTTCACAAATGACTGACTTTGCAAGAAACTCGCCTGCATGCACGTATAAAGGACTAACTTACTTGATGTTGCAGCATATATCCTGATCTTCAACTTCCCTAAGCTTAGCCTTAGCCCCTTTGGACTTCCCCTCAGAAACCACATGCAACCGGGAGCCTTAATTCCTGCAATATTCAATCGATATTAGTGACCTGCCTGCACCTCAGAAATTCCTATATCCAAGGGGGTGTGTATCCCCTAGTACAACTATGCAGACATGGACACTAGCTTCTAGATAGACAAGAGACACTGATACATACTGGGCATGCACTGCCAGCTACATACAGGCCCACAGATCAACTCACAAATTTCCCCAGACACTGGCCAGAAATCCTACGGAAAAGGTGGAGGTCTTGTCTTACTGTATGGGCCTGACGGAGGAGGTCATCTATGGTACATCGAGGTGCCTCTACCAGATTTCCCCAGGTCTCATATGTGAAGACACGTGGGGGGCGCCGTCTGCTGATCATGGCACGTCTTGTCCAGGTGGTGTATGGTCATAGAAGGAGCCTGTATCAGACCCGCTACCATCCAAGTTTTGCTGCATAGTGTGTGCAGGCTTGCAGCTAAACCCAGCACTTATCTGTGTGCCTGCTACACATGCGACACACTGGTATGGTCTTCTAGAGCTCACAATTAGCATTCCACAGTTACACTAGTAAACCTAATATTAGTGTACTACCAGTAAAACTACCTACTCCTTCCCTGAAGGGTAAATCTATAACTTAAATAGTGCCTACCAACCATGCCAACTAGAGAGAACGCTTTTCGTTTGGGTGGGTATAAGGGCCACCCAGCTCAGTTGTTCTATTACAGCCATGCTGGGATCTGTCCTGTGGAACTTTAGGTACGCGGTAAATTTCCACATGTCCCCTGTGGAACTTTAGGGACTAAGTCAAATAAATTTCCGACCCCCACGGCTGCCGGCTTAAGGTAGGTACCTAAGTGCTTGGGGATCAACTCAAACACACCTAAAGCCAATAATAACCCAACAAAAAGCTGCAGTAAGAATAATCACTAAATCCCATCCCTGGCAGCACTCCCCCCCACTCTTCAAAGATCTAAACTTACTCCCAGTTCAGTACATCCACACTTACTACTGTGCAATCTATATCTACAGGCCCTTAAACTCTAATATCAACCTTGACCTAAAACGCTTTCTTGATAGTTGTGACAGAACCCACAGGCATAACACCAGAAACAAACATCTCTACGACATTCCCCGTGTCCGACTAAACCTTTACAAAAATTCAATGTATGTCAAAGGCCCTAAAATCTGGAATACCCTACCTGAGAACTCTAGAACTGCGGAAACATTCATCACCTTCAAAACTACCATTAGAAAACATCTTATCTCCCTGATACACCCCGTCAACTAACTACACGAATACCACCTGGTGGTTCACACTTACACTCGCTCACTCATTTGACCATAAACAGAAATATTAATCTCAGTCTTAAAATAATGAATCCTGTGATACTCCAATACTGAAACTATATACTGTGCCAAAACAAAAGCATTCACATTGCTAAACTCATAAACTAGTATTTAGTCACTTAGCCATAATACCAACTTACCTCATAATTTGTAATATTTTACAATTAAGAATAAAACTAAGTATGCCCGAAATGCCTAGCCATGCTAAGCGTTCTAGTGGTACACTCTGTAATCACAATTTTACTACATGTAAACCAAACAATAACCAAATTTCTGTAAACTCAGCATTGTAATCCTTATAGAGAATAAACTTTGAATTTGAAAATTCCACGAGCCCCCATGGCGGACCCTGGACACAAGTGCCATCCGGCCACTCTCGTCGAGCAAACTCCGGTCTAACTTCAACCATCCAGTTTCCCCTGCATGGATCTCTGGGGGTGTAAACCTGTTGGTTCCGGTGGTCTTAGCACCCTTTCCTTTAACTTTAACGTCTTTCGTATGTCTAGCCTTGACTGAGCGGCTCCGTACTTTCCCACCAAGAGGCCCACATGCCCTGGTAGCCTTTTGTCCCACTGATACAAGGTTCCCTGGATTTAATGGCAATCTATCTCCCTCTTTACGGACCCTGTACAAGTGTTTTCCCAAGGTGGCCGAGTGTTCGTCACTCCCTACCTGGTTCAGCTTCCCTGGCGGTTCATCGTGTATACTGGTATTCATTATCACTACTCCCCCAGCTATCATGAGTGCCCTTCTGCGCAGGTGCAGGCTCAGCAAATTGCTGATTTGGCAATGGTGGAGGACCTGGGTACATAAAGGATCTGGCATCCACACGGCGACATATTACACAAGATTTAATCACCCTTTTTACACTTTGCCGTCCTTGTGGAATCCAGAAAGTTTCCCTAATACAATTTAAGGTATCTTGTACCCCACCATGCATTACATTTTTATGGGCATTTAGAACAATTAAATTTGTTAGATGATGAGTTTTGGGCAGTAAGATAGGGTGTTTAGCATAATCACCCAATTCAGCATTTTGTAACCTACCTCTGCACCTAATTACATTGTTCTCTAAATACAGCCCCAATTTCTCTATTATGGAACCTTTCACAATTTTTCTTTCCATCATCAATTTAATCTCATTTCCATAGATTTCCTCCTGTACCCTCTTTATCCAATATTCAAGAGGATGTGAAAACTTATATGAAATATTCATCTTGTTTAGAAATTTAAACACCAACTTAGTTACATTGATTAGTTTGGGTAAAGAAGAATACCTATTTATATCAATGGCTAAGGGAGGACAAACTATTGGAGCGGTGGTCACAGTAATTTCAACAGGAGCAATATACACCTTTTGTACAGGCCAATTAGCTTTATTTACCAACCAGCTCGGTCCTTTAAACCATGATACAGCATTTACAAATTTAGCATAAGGTAAACCTCGAGACAAGAAATCAGCTGGATTCTCCTCACCAGGTATATGATTAAATGTTAACATATGCTGACCCAAACTATTATACTTCTCTTGCATCTGATTAATTTCAGCGACTCTGTTTTGTACGTACACAATTTTACTGTTTCCATTACGAATCCATTGTAAGGATACCTCATTATCAGACCAAATTACAGTGTCGCTAATATTTATCTCCTGCAACTTATTTCTTATATAATTAGCTAATTTGACACCTACATAAATGGCTGTTAATTCCAACTGAGGTAAGGTACGTGATTTAATTGGAGACACTTTAGCCTTAGACATAACAAGAGAAATAACACTATTACATTGAAGGTAAGCAACTGCTCCATATGCCAATTTTGAAGCATCACAAAAAATGTGGAGTACATTTTTCCCATTTGGATTGGCCACCTGGCGTGGGAACTCCAACATTGGAATTTTTTCATAATCACCAATTAATTCATCCCACCTGTTAATGAATTCCTCAGGTAGAATTTCATCCCAAGCACATTTAAGTTTCCATGCTTCCTGAATTAATAATTTCCCTCTTATAGTAAGGGGTGACACTAAACCTAGTGGATCAAAACATTTGGAAACTTCAGCAAGCAAAACTCTCTTAGTTAATTTATTGGGCATACTGTAATTATTAGGTTTTAACATTAACAAATCTCTCTCAGTATCCCAAGTTAAACCCAATACATTACTACATTTTGGCACTTCATCTCCAGGGAAATCTTTACTTATTTTGTCCTTCAATTTGGACGAATTACTATTCCATTCCCTCAGAGGCATATTTGCACTTTGCATTATTTTATTAGCCTCTCCATAAGTCATTAACAGTTCCTCTTCAGTTGACGTCACACCCAGGAAATTGTCCACATAAAATTGTTTGCTCATTACTTTACTCAATGGACTTCCCGTACGTTTAAGGTGTGCATTTATCGTCGCTTGAAGTAGGAACGGACTGGATGTAGCACCAAATAATACGCTCCTAAAGCGAAAGGTTTTCAGAGGGCTAAGTGGGTCACTAGGATTCTCAGGCCATAAGAAGCGGGTACAATCCCGGTCAGCCTCTTGTAAACCCACTCTTAGGAAAGCTTTACTTATGTCAGCCGTAAAGGCATAATTTTTCATCCTGAAATTTAATAAGATATCTCCTAATTTTTCCGTCAACGACGGACCTGTCATCAAACAGTCATTTAAACTAGGTACATTTTTGTTACTCCTGGCACTACAATTAAACACAATTCTCAGAGGAGTGGTCTTAGAATCCTTCTTCACTCCGTGATGTGGCAAATAGTGACCATAAATTTTGGCTTGCTCAGGAGGTACCTCTTCTATAAATTTATTAATTAACTGCTCAGCAATTATATCATTATAGGCAGTTAACAATTCTGGTGTCTTACTCAGTTTGCGGAGCTGAGCCTTTAATTGTCCATATGCCATTCTGTAATTAGTGGGCAATTCTGGATGGTTCAGTCTCCACGGAAGTCGTACCCAGTATTGTCCAGATTCAAATTTTACATCTCTCAGGTATTGCTCCTGAGTAAAAGAATCGTCTGGACTTTCTTCATTTACATTTATTCCAATGCTGTCTAATTCCCACAATTTATGCACTGGCTCAACACCATCCTCTATGGAAGAATTATACTGGGGTACGATTTCATGAGTAAGACACACAGTTATGGTATTTGTAGTTTCCTCTAGTCATGAATTATTATTACGAGGAATCCTACCATACATTACATGGCCTCCTGCAGTCTTCAAAAGGGTGACACCACATTTCTTTACCATACCCTTTACAAAGGAGGCATAATAGTCACTACCTATCAAAATATTTATTGGGCCTACAGAATCATCACTTACACCAGAAGGTGCTAAATTTACATTATGTGAAAGTCTTTCTGTAGCTTTACTAAGCCCTACTGTAGATATTTTCTCTGGAAGTCTATCTACAATTACTGCATTAACACGTTTTTTCTCATTGCCCAACCTGACAGTTACATAAACAGTG
Source organism: Cherax quadricarinatus (assembly GCF_038502225.1). Lineage (NCBI taxonomy): Eukaryota > Metazoa > Arthropoda > Malacostraca > Decapoda > Parastacidae > Cherax > Cherax quadricarinatus. The sequence goes on from NC_091300.1 coordinate 64,215,115, forward strand.
TCATACAATTGAGACCTTTTATCCGAGAGAAAACCAGATAATTTTAAAGTTGTGGGATCTCCCATCTGTACTTTCATACCATCAAGACATTTACGTTTTATGAAAGTACGCTGGGATCCCTGGTCCAATAATGCATTTACATTTTTTGATTTATGCCTTTTATCATCAATTTTTACCTGTAACACAGGTAAGGCTACTTCAGCAAAACCATCATTATTAACATTAGCAGCAATTTTTACATTAGCTACTGTTGTGTCAGGATTGTCAACATTATCATTATTATCAACATTATCATATAGACCCTTACACATGACTATATGGTGTCTTCCTTTGTGACATTGATAACAGAAGTTTAATTTGGCATAACAATCCTTTACATTGTGATTACCTAAACACCTGATACATCTGTCAAGTTCCTCCAATCTTTCAACTTTATCATTCCATGAATTGTATGCATTGCAATTCTTAGAAAAATGAGTACCCTTGCAGAAAAGACAATCTCTCTTTTCTTTGACTGGTTTCTTATTAACTGGGCTACTCTTAGGAGGGTACTTATTCTTCTTACCTTGTGGAGAATCATTATTTCTGATTCCTGCTACTTGATATGCACCTATGCAACTATTTTTAGGAAATGAATTTTGATTATTACCATTGGGATAATTTTTCCCTTTGTGAAACTTGACAGATACCTCAGAGTTATTATGTGTTGCATCTTTAAAATGAGTTAGTTGGCTGGTCTGCAACTGCACAATTAATTCTTGTAGACCTAGTCTTATTTCCTCCAGACCAAAATAACCCTTGTGATATTTGTTTGAGAGCCATTCAAGTGTTTTACAGCTTAATTTATTCTGTACCATGGCACTCAATAACCAGTCTGATTCCTTCAGATTATATTTATTACTTAAAGTTTTGAGAGTGCTCTCCAGTTTAACTCTAAACTGCTGTAAACCTTTGTAAGTGTGATCTGGAGATTTTAAATTAACAATGATATTCACTAGATCCAACCTACTTTGTTCTATATTACCATAAGTGACCTTCAACAAGTCAACTGCTTCCTTGTAAGAGTCATCTACATTGGGAAAGGCTTGTATGAGTATGTGAGCATCTCCTCTTACCTGTCCTTTGAGGTAAAATAATTTAGTTACACAGGCTAGGTCACTCCTGTCATGCACAGCTGCTTTAAAAATTGACCAAAATTCCTCCCAATTTTCTCCAGGATTAAACACAGGTAAACACAATTCTGGGAGTTTTGGCAAAGACATATTATTTGTTGGAGCAGACTGATTAACTGCCTGGTTTACACATTTTAATTTATTCAAGGCCTGACTTTTACAAGAAAGAATCTTTTCCTCTAATTCATAATACTGATTAATCATGAGATCTACTTCAGTCTCATCTACACAGTTTACTAACAAATCTCCTTCATATTTGTTGTAATATAATTTGTATGAATCATATCTATTACCTAAAGCATCTAAATACAATTTTAAATCATCAGTATTCACAGTTTCTTGATTCATTAATTCCAAGCACTTATTATATGCCTTGGTTACATGAACTTTTCTAGCTTGTAGTGATGTTTTCTTTACTCTATATTCCATATGTTTGTCTTCTACATTAATTTCCTCATTTCAGCCATGATGCAATGTATTAAATTCAACTCAGTTAATAACACTGATTACAACTTACAACACTGATACAACTTACCTTTGAATAAATCCTAGCTACTTGAGCTTAGCAATTACATGTAAAAAATTGTAATATAATATAAACATTAATAATTTTAAATGTACATTAATACAAACTTAGGCTTTGGCTTATCAAAATTAATATTATACAAATTAATAAATCCTTGCCAGAATTTGGCATAGCAAAATTAATATTATACACATTAATAATTAGCTACACTTGGCTTATCAATTACACATACACTTGATATAAATCTTGGCCACAATTGTCTTATCAAATTAATATTGTAATAATTAAATCCACTACACATTAAGTAAAATTTGTGACACTTTCCATCTTATCAATTACACATCACTGATATAAATCTTATTGTCTTATCAAGTTAGTATTATACAAATTAATATAAACTTAGCCAGATTTGACTTATCAAATTAATATTGTAATAATTATAATCCACTACACATTAAGTAAATTTGTGAACTTAACATCCACCTCCTTCTGTCATTTCACATATAATTATTAAGTAATTAACTAATTAATGACTTCACTAATTACCTCCGGTTCAAGAAGGACCAACGGGCAAATTAAATGTGGAAAATTGCATTTATCTGAATGTAACTAATTATGTACATAACAGTAAATGATAACAAAGATAATTATTATTTATCAATGTTACATAGACAAGTAGGAATTTGGGACACCTAGGTCGCAAAAAATGTCCCCCTTCGATACCTACCACTGTCATAACCACAAGTTGCTCTGGACCTATTAATTAAATGAAATATACATACACCAGGAATACTGGTAAATATATAAATTTGTGGACTGTATATTAAAAATAATAAATGGTTATATATATACACAATTACATAACAGAAGGAAAATATATCTTAATATCACTCACCAATTTGACTGGAGATTAATGTGTATCATACTCAGAAAACCTCACTCTAACTAAATCTATGAAAATAATGCTGGCCAGAATTACACACAAATCTAGAGAGCTTATCTGAGGTTCCTGGAGCTGTCTTGTCCAGTCGTCTGATATCTCAAGTTATGCAGGAATGCACATCCACCAATTTCGCCTCCTATTTGAGAGGTGTCAACACAATTTTAACCTCTAGAGCACGAAAAATTCTTCCCATTACACCAACGTTTGTACAAAATTCAAAACCAAGATGGCGAGTGTCTCTTCTTTTTTTCGATAACATACTTCTTTTAAAAATACAATATAGGGCATCTATTTACCTATAAATTACCGTATTTCCGGAAAATATATACAGTATTTTCCACATGAGGGCATAAAGAGTGACATCGGCAAGTTTGCGGATGACACCAAAATAGGCCGTCGAATTCATTCTGACGAGGACATTCGAGCACTCCAGGAAGATTTGAATAGACTGATGCAGTGGTCGGAGAAGTGGCAGATGCAGTTTAATATTGACAAATGCAAAGTTCTAAATGTTGGACAGGACAATAACCATGCCACATATAAACTAAATAATGTAGATCTTAATATTACGGATTGCGAAAAAGATTTAGGAGTTCTGGTTAGCAGTAATCTGAAACCAAGACAACAGTGCATAAGTGTTCGCAATAAAGCTAATAGAATCCTTGGCTTCATATCAAGAAGCATAAATAATAGGAGTCCTCAGGTTGTTCTTCAACTCTATACATCCTTGGTTAGGCCTCATTTAGATTATGCTGCACAGTTTTGGTCACCGTATTACAGGAAGGATATAAACTCTCTGGAAAATGTACAAAGGAGGATGACAAAGTTGATCCCATGTATCAGAAACCTTCCCTATGAGGATAGACTAAAGGCCCTGAATCTGCACTCTCTAGAAAGACGTAGAATTAGGGGGGATATGATTGAGGTGTATAAATGGAAGACAGGAATAAATAAAGGGGATGTAAATAGTGTGCTGAAAATATCTAGCCTAGACAGGACTCACAGCAATGGTTTTAAGTTGGAAAAATTCAGATTCAGGAAGGATATAGGAAAGTACTGGTTTGGTAATAGAGTTGTGGATGAGTGGAACAAACTCCCGAGTACAGTTATAGAGGCCAGAACGTTGTGTAGCTTTAAAAATAGGTTGGATAAATACATGAGTGGATGTGGGTGGGTGTGAGTTGGACCTGATAGCTTGTGCTACCAGGTCGGTTGCCTTGTTCCTCCCTTAAGTCAATGTGACCTGACCTGACTAGGTTGGGTGCATTGGCTTAAGCCGGTAGGAGACTTGGACCTGCCTCGCATGGGCCAGTAGGCGTTCTGCAGTGTTCCTTCGTTCTTATGTTCTTATGTTCTTAATTCGTCCAGAGCCTGCTGAAGACTACCCTGGGATTCATTATCCTCAACAGCCTGTAGCTCATATGCTGAGAATGCTTGTTCATAGGCTTCCCATTTTTTCCCCAAACGCTTCAAGCAGTCTTGGCAAGTAGCCTTGCATCTGTTACGCGTTCTGTTCAGATGTCCTTTGTATGCCGCCACTGATCGTTTTAATTTTGTTAACACTGAACCAGACTCTCCTGAACTCCCATCTGCCATTGCCGAAGTTTAAAGAGGAGTGTGACACTAATTGTACTTTACCCAGTCCACCCCACAGCATGTCACGGTGTTAGGTAAGAATGAACGAGACTCAAGGCTTCTCAACAAGCTTAAGCTGTAGCACACCAGTTAGGTTAGGATTTACCTTATCCAACCATCCACGCTAGACTGAGTAAGCTAGGCCAAGCTGGTTACATACATTATTCATTTACTGTTTCACAAGCTGAATTGTTGAATTTATTTGTGTTAACCAAGTGATTTTAATTTGTATACTGTATTTTTATTGTGTGATTTTCATTGTCTTTGATTCATGTTAATGTGGGATTTGTGAATTGTACCTGAGACTAGGTTAAGTCCTGTAATTATTTGCTGGCATTGTACAGGAAATTGCTAGGTTAAGCTTTCACATCGATACACATTTTGATTGGGATTTGAGAGCTAACAGTGTACATTTTATATCAGAGTAGAGTCAATATAACAAAGGGAATTGTTAATTTAACCTGGCTTTAGAACTCTCTATAAATAATAACTAGGTCAAATCTGTCCTAGCTACTATAACTGTTGTAAATATTGCACAAGCCTAGCCTAACTGTGGCTACCTTGCAAATCCACTGTAAGTAATTAACACACAAGTCTCCTCTGGATTACTTGTAATCACTGTAAATAATTAAATTCACAAGCTTCTCTAGCCTACATGGCCTGCCAGTAAATTACTGCAAATAACAACTTCTGTGTATAGTCAGCTTGGCCTAGCCTCTGTGTAACTCTGGGCCTAGGTGTGCTAACTTAACCTAACTCTGTTAAACTGGTTCCTAACTGTGGCCTAGCTATGATAGCTTAACCTAGCTATTCCACATCCGGTTCGAAGGACCACTTGTGAAAATTTGTCTGGACTTCCTCCAAGTGAGTCGCCTACCCTGGCAAACTCTGTTGACACCGAGCTCTGAGGTCGGTACCTCAGCCTCACAAGTGGCTTACAAGACAGATTTTCACAAATGATTGATGTTGCAAGAAACTCGCCTGCATGCACATATAAAGGACTAACTTACTTGGTGTTGCAGCATATATCCTGATCTTCAACTTCCCTAAGCTTAGCCTTAGCCCCTTTGGACTTCCCCTCAGAAACCACGTGCAGCCGGGAGCCTTAATTCCTGCAATATTCAATTGATATTAGTGACCTGCCTGCACCTCAGAAATTCCTATATCCAAGGGGGTGTGTATCCCCTAGTACAACTATGCAGACACAGACACTAGCTTCTAGATAGACAAGAGACACTGGTACGTACTGGGCATGCACTACCAGCTACATACAGGCCCACAGATCAACTCACTCACAAATTTCCCCAGACACTGGCCAGGAATTCTATGAAAAAGGTGGAGGTCTTGTCTTACTGTATAGGCCTGACAGAGGAGGTCATCTACAGTACATCGAGGTGCCTCTACCAGATTTCCCCAGGTCTCATATGTGAAGACACGTGGGGGGCGCCGTCTGCTGATCACGGCACATCTTGTCCAGGTGGTGTATGGTCATAGAAGGGAGAGCTCGTGTCTTCCAGACCCGTGCCTCATCCTTCAAGCTAGGGCTGCAAGTTCTCCCTAGCTAACTTAACCTAATGTTTGCCTACATTATCGGCCTATTACTACCTATGTTAAGGTCTTAGGTCTATATAATTATTATCTACAGTTGCCTTAGTAAACCTAATATTAGTGTACTACCAGTAAAACTACCTACTCCTTCCCTGAAAGGTAAATATATAACTTAAATAGTGCTTACCAACCATGCCAACTTGGGGAGAACGCTTTTTGTTTGGGTGGGTTTAAGGGCCACCCAGCTCAGCCGTTCCATTATGGCCATTCTGGGACCCCCTTTGTACACCTTATCTGTCTTGTGGAACTTTAGGGACCAAATAAATTTCCACACAGCCATAGTTATTTTCCTTTCTTTAGGTGAACATTTAATATTATGGCTTCTCTAGAATAAAACCTTCATTTATTACATGTACAAGGTATACAGACCATAGCTGACATCAGTAACATACTACTATATAGAAAGCCGCTTGTTATGCTGAGCATTTCCCGCAAATTAGGTCAGTTTTGTCCCAGGATACGACCCACACCAGTCCACTAACACCCAGGTACCCATTTTAGTGATGTGTAAACATAGACAACCGGTAAGGAAACAGGTCTGATGTTTCCACCCCTTTGCCAGTAATCGAACCCGGACCCTCATCATGTGAAGCGAGAACTTTTGCCACCAGGCCAGGGGCACCGGGGTTCTCTCAAATACTCCCAGTTTAACCCCATTAACCCCATTCTGTCTCTCTTCAAAAGAAAACTCACATGAGTATGTATACACAAATGTAAGTATACATCTGAATACATATGATATATACTAGATGTTTACCTGAAGTTTACCTGGAGAGGGTTTAGGGGGTCAACGCCCCACAGTCCGGTCTGAGACCAGGCCTCATGGTGGATCAGGGTCTGATCAACCAGGCTGTTACTGCTGGCTGCATACAAGCTGATGTACGAACCACAGCCCGGCTGGTCAGGTACTGACTTTAGGTACCTGTCCAGTGCCTTTTTGAAGAAAGCCAAGGGTCTGTTGGTAATCCCCCTTATGTATGCTGAGAGGCAATTGAACAGTCTTGGGCCCCAGACACTTATTGTGTTGTGTCTCAGTATACTCGTGGCGCCCCTGCATTTCATCGGGGAAATGTTGCATCTCCTGCCGAGTCTTTTGCTTTCATGTGGAGTGATTTTCGTGTGCAGGTTTGGTACCAATCCCTCCTGGACCTTCCAAGTGTATATTATCATGTATCTCTCTCGCCTGTGTTCGAGGGAATACAGATCAAGGGCCTTCAACCGTTCCCAGTAGTTTAGGTGCCTTATCGTACTTACATGTGATGTGAAAGCTCTTTGTACACTCTCCAGGTCTGCCCCGCAAGGGAGGTTCCTTGACACTGGCAAGGTGCTCTTGTTCTAGGGAATTGGATCTATGCTCCAGTTCACTGAATTGAGCCTGAATACCTTCCATCTCCACCACATGCGCTGTATAATCCTATGTGTTTAGCGCTTCCCTGTGATTATAATAATAATAATCTCCAGGTCTGCAGTGTCGCCAGCCTTGAAGGTGGCAGTTAATGTACAGCAGTATTCCAGCCTAGAGAGAACAAGCGATTTGAAGAGAATCATCATGGGCTTGGTGTCCCTAGTTTTGAAGGTTCTCATTATCCATCCTATCATTTTCCTAGCGGATTAGGTAGATACATTGTTGTGGTCTTTGAAGGCGAGATTCTCTGACATTATCACTCCCAGGTCCTTCACGTTACTTTTCCGCTCTGTTGTATGGTTAGAATTTGTGGTATACCCTGACACATTTTTAATATCTTTAAGTTTGCCATATCTGAGTAGTTGAAATTTCTCCTCGTTAAACTTCGAAGATTTGATAGATGTCTGCTGTTAGTATTAATTGTAAGATCCGTATGTAATCTTACGTGTTTATGAGACAAAGAAAACATGAATTACTAATATGACGGGCCGGAAGCTGTCTATCAGCTGTGAATATGACGGTAATACCTCCCGAGACGGTTGCTGTCTACCAACCTACTGTCTGTGTCAGATTCATATGGCAGGACGGTAGTATCTACCTCTGTGGTTAAAATAAGATTTTGTTAGTATTTTTAACCCCGGAGGGTTAGCCATCCAGGATAATCCAAGAAAGGCAGTGCGTCATCGACAAACACCCAAGTAACTATCTACTTGTTAGGTGAACAGGGACAGAAAGCGTAAGAAAATACGCCCTGTATTTCCACCCTTGCCGGGGATTGAACCACGGATATTGTGTGTGAGACGAGAGCGTTGTCTACCAGGCCACGGTAATAATAATAAAAATAATAATAATAATAATAATAATAATAATAATAATAATAATAATAATAATAATAATAATAATTTAATATCATTATTTCTACAAGTACATGTACAAGGTATACAGGTCTAGCTGACATCATTTTTTTTTTTTTTTATTATCACACTGGCCGATTCCCACCAAGGCAGGGTGGCCCGAAAAAGAAAAGCTTTCACCATCATTCACTCCATCACTGTCTTGCCAGAAGGGTGCTTTACACTACAGTTTTTAAACTGCAACATTAACACCCCTCCTTCAGAGTGCAGGCATTGTTATTCAAAGCATTTCCCGCAATTTAGGCCACTTTCGTCCCAGGATGCGACCCACACCAGTCCATTACCTGGAGTTTACCTGGAGAGAGTTCCGGGGGTCAACGCCCCCGCGGCCCGGTCTGTGACCAGGCCTCCTGGTGGATCAGAGCCTGATCAACCAGGCTGTTGCTGCTGGCTGCACGCAAACCAACGTACGAGCCACAGCCCGGCTGATCCGGAACTGACTTTAGGTGCTTGTCCAGTGCCAGCTTGAAGACTGCCAGGGGTCTGTTGGTAATCCCCCTTATGTGTGCTGGGAGGCAGTTGAACAGTCTCGGGCCCCTGACACTTATTGTATGGTCTCTTAACGTGCTAGTGACACCCCTGCTTTTCATTGGGGGGATGGTGCATCGTCTGCCAAGTCTTTTGCTTTCGTAGTGAGTGATTTTCGTGTGCAAGTTCGGTACTAGTCCCTCTAGGATTTTCCAGGTGTATATAATCATGTATCTCTCCCTCCTGCGTTCCAGGGAATACAGGTTTAGGAACCTCAAGCGCTCCCAATAATTGAGGTGTTTTATCTCCGTTATGCGCGCCGTGAAAGTTCTCTGTACATTTTCTAGGTCGGCAATTTCACCTGCCTTGAAAGGTGCTGTTAGTGTGCAGCAATATTCCAGCCTAGATAGAACAAGTGACCTGAAGAGTGTCATCATGGGCTTGGCCTCCCTAGTTTTGAAGGTTCTCATTATCCATCCTGTCATTTTTCTAGCAGATGCGATTGATACAATGTTATGGTCCTTGAAGGTGAGATCCTCCGACATGATCACTCCCAGGTCTTTGACGTTGGTGTTTCGCTCTATTTTGTGGCCAGAATTTGTTTTGTACTCTGATGAAGATTTAATTTCCTCATGTTTACCATATCTGAGTAATTGAAATTTCTCATCGTTGAACTTCATATTGTTTTCTGCAGCCCACTGAAAGATTTGGTTGATGTCCGCCTGGAGCTTTGCAGTGTCTGCAATGGAAGACACTGTCATGCAGATTCGGGTGTCATCTGCAAAGGAAGACACGGTGCTGTGGCTGACATCCTTGTCTATGTCGGATATGAGGATGAGGAACAAGATGGGAGCGAGTACTGTGCCTTGTGGAACAGAGCTTTTCACCGTAGCTGCCTCGGACTTTACTCTGTTGACGACTACTCTCTGTGTTCTGTTAGTGAGGAAATTATAGATCCATCGACCGACTTTTCCTGTTATTCCTTTAGCACGCATTTTGTGCGCTATTACGCCATGGTCACACTTGTCGAAGGCTTTTGCAAAGTCTGTATATATTACATCTGCATTCTTTTTGTCTTCTAGTGCATTTAGGACCTTGTCGTAGTGATCCAATAGTTGAGACAGACAGGAGCGACCTGTTCTAAACCCATGTTGCCCTGGGTTGTGTAACTGATGGGTTTCTAGATGGGTGGTGATCTTGCTTCTTAGGACCCTTTCAAAGATTTTTATGATATGGGATGTTAGTGCTATTGGTCTGTAGTTCTTTGCTGTTGCTTTACTGCCCCCTTTGTGGAGTGGGGCTATGTCTGTTGTTTTTAGTAACTGTGGGACGACCCCCGTGTCCATGCTCCCTCTCCATAGGATGGAAAAGGCTCGTGATAGGGGCTTCTTGCAGTTCTTGATGAACACAGAGTTCCATGAGTCTGGCCCTGGGGCAGAGTGCATGGGCATGTCATTTATCGCCTGTTCGAAGTCATTTGGCGTCAGGATAACATCGGATAGGCTTGTGTTAATCAAATTTTGTGGCTCTCTCATAAAAAATTCATTTTGATCTTCGACTCTCAGTCTGGTTAGCGGCTTGCTAAAAACTGAGTCATATTGGGACTTGAGTAGCTCACTCATTTCCTTGCTGTCATCTGTGTAGGACCCATCTTGTTTAAGTAGGGGCCCAATACTGGACGTTGTTCTCGATTTTGATTTGGCATAGGAGAAGAAATACTTTGGGTTTCTTTCGATTTCATTTATGGCTTTTAGTTCTTCCCGCGATTCCTGACTCCTAAAGGATTCTTTTAGCTTAAGTTCGATGCTTGCTATTTCTCTGACCAGTGTCTCCCTACGCATTTCAGATATATTGACCTCTTTTAGCCGCTCTGTTATTCTTTTCCGTCGCCTGTAAAGGGAGCGCCTGTCTCTTTCTGTTTTACATCTACTCCTCCTTTTTCTTAGAGGAATAAGCCTTGTGCATACATCGAGTGCCACCGAGTTAATCTGTTCTAGGCATAAGTTGGGGTCTGTGTTGCTTAGTATATCTTCCCAGCTTATATCGGTTAGGACTTGGTTTACTTGGTCCCACTTTATGTTTTTGTTATTGAAGTTGAATTTGGTGAATGCTCCCTCGTGACTAATCTCATTATGTCGGTCTGGGGCTCCGCGCATACATGACTGAACCTCAATTATGTTGTGATCTGAGTATATTGTTTTTGATATGGTGACATTTCTTATCAGATCATCATTGTTAGTGAAGATGAGGTCTAGTGTATTCTCCAGTCTAGTAGGCTCTATTATTTGCTGGTTTAAATTGAATTTTGTGCAGAGATTTAAAAGCTCGCGTGAGTGTGAGTTTTCATCAGAGCTGCCTCCTGGTGTTATTACTGCAACAATATTATTTGCTATATTCCTCCATTTTAGGTGCCTTAAGTTGAAATCCCCCAGGAGCAAGATGTTGGGTGCAGGAGCTGGAAGGTTTTCCAGACAGTGGTCAATTTTTAACAGCTGTTCCTGGAATTGCTGGGATGTTGCATCCGGAGGCTTGTAGACTACCACAATGACTAGGTTTTGGTTCTCGACCTTTACTGCTAAAACTTCCACTACATCATTTGAGGCATTTAGCAGTTCTGTGCAAACAAGTGACTCTGCAATGTACAGGCCAACCCCCCCCCCCCCCCCGCCTTTTGCCTGTTCACTCTGTCACATCTGTATAGGTTGTACCCTGGGATCCATATTTCGTTGTCCAAGTGATCCTTTATGTGGGTCTCAGTGAAAGCCGCGAACATTGCCTTTGCCTCTGCAAGCAGTCCACGGATGAAAGGTATTTTGTTGTTTGTTGCTGGCTTTAGACCCTGTATATTTGCAAAGAAGAATGTTATCGGACTGGTGGTATTGTTGGTACTGGGGGGGGATTTTTTTTCCGGCATTAGTATCTGTATCTGTTGGTTTGGAGTGGAGGCCATCGACTGTGGTTCCACTCCAGGAATGACTGGATTTGGTGTACGATTTCTGCCATTTCCTGCCAGTTTTTTTTCCTTCCTGGCACTAAAAAACCTCTCCCTCTTGAGTGGCTGTGGCTACCCAGGTTTTCCCATGGCCTGGATGTTTTGTATCTTTTTGTCCCCTTTAGATGGTATGCCTGGCAATTTAAGTTATAGCACAGTCTTTCCTGTACTGAAGAGGTACACAGTTCAGGGTGAAAAAGCTTACAGGAAGGGAGTTTGCATTTTCCTGTTGTCATATGGGCATGGCATTTTCTAGGGTGGTCATAGTTGCACGTCCCATCTGTTTTTCCAGATTTCCCATGCCAGCAGATACCGAGTGCATAGTATGTGCACAGGCTTGGTTTCCGTTTGCCTTGGGTTTCTGTGACTGTATTCCCTGTTGGTGCATGTTTCCCTGTCTTACTTCTATCCTCCCTAGCACCAACAATGGAGCTCCCACCAGTTGTTTTTGGTAATATATCCTCACTATTGCTAGTGGAGTCCTCTTGTTTGCTATTTCCTGCGGTATTTCTAGTTTGCAATATTGGTTTTATCTTATCTTTGACTACACTTGTTTCCCTACTATGGCTCCTGTCCCCTATGAGGTCATTTATATGTATTCCTTCCTGCGTATAATTCCCGACTACCTGGACAAAATCTCCAGCTTCACCATTACTGTCTCCCAGGACAGCATCTCCAGCTTCCCCATTACTGTCTCCCAGGACAGCATCTCCAGCTTCACCATTACTGTCTCCCAGGACAGCACCTCCAGCTTCACCATTACTGTCTCCCAGGACAGCACCTCCAGCTTCACCATTACTGTCTCCCAGGACAGCACTATCAGCCCCCCATTTACTGACTACCAGGACATCATCTCCAGCCTTACAGTTTCTGACTACATGGCCAGTATCAAGGGCAGTACCATTCAGCCCAGACTTTTTATGTTCCCATCTGTTGTAGAAAGCTTCCAGGTTTTCTATGAAAGCAGCTTTGATGTTGACCTCTTTTAATACCCTTGTGATTTTAGTCCACAGATTTATCTCATTTGGGCATACCCAAAAACACTTCCCTGTTTTAATACTGCTTGTAGCTAGTTCTTGGATATCTGCACAAGGGGCGTGACACCAATTTCCACAAAAATGACAATTTATGCATGTGGAAGCCCGTTTGTTTGACTGACCACAGACTACACACAGCTTCATAATGATTTGAATGGTTGATTTACTGCAATTCTACTAGCAACCTCTTGAATATTCTATTAATAACCTGCTAGGTGGTGCACAACGAAACCGTTTGAAACCAGTCCAGGGTTCGGACCAGTCAAGGGTTCGGACCAGTCAAGGGTTCGGACCAGTCAAGGGTTTCAAGGGGACCAGTCTATCTGATCTGATCAGTGGGTCACTTATTTAAACCATACTGGTCGGTGATTTGAGCTAACACATGAAGGATCTACTGGAAATTATCTACCCGAGTAATATGTGATTTGATTGATACAAAAGTATAACTTGCGTGTTGAAGAGCCGGTGACTGCTGGCACTCCTACAATGACGAACGGTCGACCTCCACCCTTGTTTATCAATCGCTGTATCTAGCTTCTCTATTTTTTTTTTTTTTTTTTTTCCGTCTCCACCACAATAAATGCTATATTATCACTATAGTTGACTGGTGCAAATTTTGGAGGAAGGACGCTTTTTCTGTAGTAATAATTGCTTCTCGTTGTGTATATTGCGACCGCTGGTAACTACAGGTTATATGAAATTCACAGTAACGTCTGGTATTTCAAGAAAAAGAAACTAATGAAAGTCACTCCACTCCACTAAGTACCATTATAATACTGGTTAGTTGCTACTACAACACTGTATTCTGCTATTCACTGGTATCACTAGATTATATGCGAGTACACTAGCAGGCCAGGAAGATTATTAAAAACAGCTGACCTGTGGTAAGTTTCTGGCGACTTCTGGCACCTGCCTCTATAGGCTTATCACTTCATTTACAAATTCACCTGTTTTCAAATGACACTTTAGCCTTTATCATCAATATACTAGGGAGCCACTGTAGTATACACTATACACTATGTATACTCAATGCTTTCAGGGAGACTTTCTTTCCTCTGACACAAAGTTCAATATTATTATTTTTCCACACGGGACACAGGCCTATGATTCCCCTCTGGCAGTAAACTCTGCTAGGAAGTGCACACTAATTCTCCTTTTTTTACTCAGTATATAATGTTTTCCGCCCAAGATTGGTTCCAGGCGCTAGAGGGATGTATCGTATAGGATTGATGACACAAATTAAAGTTCTAGCACGTAAGAGCGACCGTGAAAACACCAGAAAAACCGGGAGCACAACGAGGCACGCTGACACGCATAATATTATTATTATTATTATTATTATTATTATTATTATTATTATTATTATTATTATTATTATTATTATTATTATTATTATTATTATTATGATTTTATTATTATTAATATATTTATGTGGAGCGCTAAATTGTTCATTATTAATATTGTAATAAAGTTTGTAGAATTACCGACAATATGTAAAGTAAAAGGACACAAGTGCAACTAATGTGACATTTTATTGTGGCAACGTTTCGCTCTCCAGGAGCTTTATCAAGCCATGGCTTGATAAAGCTCCTGGAGAGCGAAACGTTGCCACAATAAAATGTCACATTAGTTGCACTTGTGTCCTTTTACTTTACATTATTAATATTAATTTCTTAATGGCAAATCTCCTCGTTCGTTAGATCTTCCTTAATGGAATGCTATAGCAGGTAATAACATCATCAATAGTCAGTTGTTCTCTAAGACCCATTTTAATCTTCAGGCCAAACCTCTGGGACCTCTGGGACCTCTGGGACCTCTGGGACCTCTGGGATCTCTGGGACCTCTGGGACCTCTGGGGACTCTAGGACCTCTGGGACCTCTAAGGCCTCTGGGACCTCTAGGGCCTCTGGGACCTCTGTAACCTCTGGGACCTCTGGAACCTCAGGGACCTCTGGGACCTCAGGGACCTCTGGGACCTCTGGGACCTCTGGGACTTCTGGAACCTCAGGGACCTCTGGAACCTCAGGGACCTCTGGAACCTCTGGGACCTCTGGAACCTCAGGGACCTCTGGGACCTCTAGGACCTCTGGGACCTCTATCGCATCATCCTTATCTATTCCACGTTAATCTTTAAGATAATAATCTTGCGATGACTTGTGCCAGCCTCTTATATTATCACAAAACTATTTACAAGCGTCACCTTGTTTGACAGAACCAGGCACAAGCAGGTTACTCCCTATGGTTAGTTCTGTTACAAACTTGAAAAGTACTCCTTGACTACGAGGAAATAGCTAAGGAAATCATTTAGGAATTAAAGTCATTGTGGTAAAATTAAAATCTCGGTAGACTTATTACATTATCGCATCGTTAAGCCTTAATAATTTAGCCCTAAAGTTATATAAAGAATCATTATGCAGCACTCACGGCAATTATTCGACGTTTCGACAATTTGGATTTTGGCCCAATGCGTCAGATTTTGCATACTTATCTTTGGTGACTGGAATTTAGATGTGGAATTTTATTAAAATGACGTTTCGTCCGGCTATGACGACACTCCTCACGGCGGACGAGACGACTTATAAAATGCTCTAACATTGTGTCAAATAACCCATACATATTAGACCAAAACGTGGTCCTAAGTTTGAGTCTCCTATGTGTATTGTTTCAGTCACTGCAGGGGCGCAGTGGGCACAATAAGGGAACACTGTATCAACATCCGTCTCCCTAGATTATTCAACATCTTACCAGAAGATGTCAGAAACACTGTTGGAACAAGAATTGAAGTCTTCAAGGGGAAGCTGGATAAGTATCTTCGTCAGGATCGTTCGCTGTGGCTCATAAGTCAGTTTTCGTGAAGCCAGAAGTAACAGTCTGGTTAATCAGGCCCTGATCCACCGCGAGGCCTGGTCACGGACCACACCCGCAGGGGCGTTGACCCCCGAAACCCCTCCAGGTATAGGTGCCAGATCAACCAGGCTGTGATGGATATGTGGGTAAGTGGGCCACCAGCAGCAACAATCTGGTTGACCAGGCACACACCAAACCAACCTGGCTCGTGGCCGGGCTCCGAGAGTTGAAAAACACAGATGCAGTATAAGGCAATCCTTTACTGACAACGTTTTGCCCACACAGTGGGCTTTATCAAGTCACAAACCTTTGGCTAGTATATTCAACATATCACTACAAACTAGCACAGTATCTGGTAAGTGGAAAATGGGAAATGTGACACCTATCTACAAAGCAGAAGTCCTGGAGGTGGGAAGTACAGTGTCTGAAGGAGAGGTGTTGATACAGTGCAATTGTTTTAATGTAGTGTTACCTGGAGTTTACCTGGAGAGAGTTCCGGGGGTCAACGCCCCCGCGGCCCGGTCTGTGACCAGGCCTCCTGGTGGATCAGAGCCTGATCAACCAGGCTGTTACTGCTGGCTGCACGCAAACCAACGTACGAGCCACAGCCCGGCTGGTCAGGAACCGACTTTAGGTGCTTGTCCAGTGCCAGCTTGAAGACTGCCAGGGGTCTGTTGGTAATCCCCCTTATGTATGCTGGGAGGCAGTTGAACAGTCTCGGGCCCCTGACACTTATTGTATGGTCTCTTAACGTGCTAGTGACACCCCTGCTTTTCATTGGGGGGATGTTGCATCGTCTGCCAAGTCTTTTGCTTTCGTAGTGAGTGATTTTCGTGTGCAAGTTCGGTACTAGTCCCTCTAGGATTTTCCAGGTGTATATAATCATGTATCTCTCCCGCCTGCGTTCCAGGGAATACAGGTTTAGGAACCTCAAGCGCTCCCAGTAATTGAGGTGTTTTATCTCCGTTATGCGCGCCGTGAAGGTTCTCTGTACATTTTCTAGGTCAGCAATTTCACCTGCCTTGAAAGGTGCTGTTAGTGTGCAGCAATATTCCAGCCTAGATAGAACAAGTGACCTGAAGAGTGTCATCATGGGCTTGGCCTCCCTAGTTTTGAAGGTTCTCATTATCCATCCTGTCATTTTTCTAGCAGATGCGATTGATACAATGTTATGGTCCTTGAAGGTGAGATCCTCCGACATGATCACTCCCAGGTCTTTGACGTTGGTGTTTCGCTCTATTTTGTGGCCAGAATTTGTTTTGTACTCTGATGAAGATTTAATTTCCTCGTGTTTACCATATCTGAGTAATTGAAATTTCTCATCGTTGAACTTCATATTGTTTTCTGCAGCCCACTGAAAGATTTGGTTGATGTCCGCCTGGAGCCTTGCAGTGTCTGCAATGGAAGACACTGTCATGCAGATTCGGGTGTCATCTGCAAAGGAAGACACGGTGCTGTGGCTGACATCCTTGTCTATGTCGGATATGAGGATGAGGAACAAGATGGGAGCGAGTACTGTGCCTTGTGGAACAGAGCTTTTCACCGTAGCTGCCTCGGACTTTACTCTGTTGACGACTACTCTCTGTGTTCTGTTAGTGAGGAAATTATAGATCCATCGACCGACTTTTCCTGTTATTCCTTTAGCACGCATTTTGTGCGCTATTACGCCATGGTCACACTTGTCGAAGGCTTTTGCAAAGTCTGTATATATTACATCTGCATTCTTTTTGTCTTCTAGTGCATCTAGGACCTTGTCGTAGTGATCCAATAGTTGAGACAGACAGGAGCGACCTGTTCTAAACCCATGTTGCCCTGGGTTGTGTAACTGATGGGTTTCTAGATGGGTGGTGATCTTGCTTCTTAGGACCCTTTCAAAGATTTTTATGATATGGGATGTTAGTGCTATCGGTCTGTAGTTCTTTGCTGTTGCTTTACTGCCCCCTTTGTGGAGTGGGGCTATGTCTGTTGTTTTTAGTAACTGTGGGACGACCCCCGTGTCCATGCTCCCTCTCCATAGGATGGAAAAGGCTCGTGATAGGGGCTTCTTGCAGTTCTTGATGAACACGGAGTTCCATGAGTCTGGCCCTGGGGCAGAGTGCATGGGCATGTCATTTATCGCCTGTTCGAAGTCATTTGGCGTCAGGATAACATCGGATAGGCTTGTGTTAACCAAATTCTGTGGCTCTCTCATAAAAAATTCATTTTGATCTTCGACTCTCAGTCTGGTTAGCGGCTTGCTAAAAACTGAGTCATATTGGGACTTGAGTAGCTCACTCATTTCCTTGCTGTCATCTGTGTAGGACCCATCTTGTTTAAGTAGGGGCCCAATACTGGACGTTGTTCTCGACTTTGATTTGGCATAGGAGAAGAAATACTTTGGGTTTCTTTCGATTTCATTTATGGCTTTTAGTTCTTCCCGCGATTCCTGACTCCTATAAGATTCCTTTAGCTTAAGTTCGATGCTTGCTATTTCTCTGACCAGTGTCTCCCTACGCATTTCAGATATATTGACCTCTTTTAGCCGCTCTGTTATTCTTTTCCGTCGCCTGTAAAGGGAGCGCCTGTCTCTTTCTATTTTACATCTACTCCTCCTTTTTCTTAGAGGAATAAGCCTTGTGCATACATCGAGTGCCACCAAGTTAATCTGTTCTAGGCATAAGTTGGGGTCTGTGTTGCTTAGTATATCTTCCCAGCTTATATCGGTTAGGACTTGGTTTACTTGGTCCCACTTTATGTTTTTGTTATTGAAGTTGAATTTGGTGAATGCTCCCTCGTGACTAATCTCATTATGTCGGTCTGGGGCTCCACGCATACATGTCTGAACCTCAATTATGTTGTGATCTGAGTATATTGTTTTTGATATGGTGACATTTCTTATCAGATCATCATTGTTAGTGAAGATGAGGTCTAGTGTATTCTCCAGTCTAGTAGGCTCTATTATTTGCTGGTTTAAATTGAATTTTGTGCAGAGATTTAAAAGCTCGTGTGAGTGTGAGTTTTCATCAGAGCTGCCTCCTGGTGTTATTACTGCAACAATATTATTTGCTATATTCCTCCATTTTAGGTGCCTTAAGTTGAAATCCCCCAGGAGCAAGATGTTGGGTGCAGGAGCTGGAAGATTTTCCAGACAGTGGTCAATTTTTAACAGCTGTTCCTGGAATTGCTGGGATGTTGCATCCGGAGGCTTGTAGACTACCACAATGACTAGGTTTTGGTTCTCGACCTTTACTGCTAAAACTTCCACTACATCATTTGAGGCATTAAGCAGTTCTGTGCAAACAAGTGCCTCTGCATTGTTCTTGCCAACCCCCCCCCCCCCCTTTTGCCTGTTCACTCTGTCACATCTGTATAGGTTGTAACCTGGGATCCATATTTCGTTGTCCAAGTGATCCTTTATGTGGGTCTCAGTGAAAGCCGCGAACATTGCCTTTGCCTCTGCAAGCAGTCCACGGATGAAAGGTATTTTGTTGTTTGTTGCTGGCTTTAGACCCTGTATATTTGCAAAGAAGAATGTCATCGGACTGGTGGTATTGTTGGTACTGGGGGGGGGGGATTTTTTTTCCGGCATTAGTATCTGTATCTGTTGGTTTGGAGTGGAGGCCATCGACTGTGGTTCCACTCCAACGCCCCCGCGGCCCGGTCTCCAGGAATGACTGGATTTGGTGTACGATTTCTGCCATTTCCTGCCAGTTTTTTTTCCTTCCTGGCACTAAAAAACCTCTCCCTCTTGAGTGGCTGTGGCTACCCAGGTTTTCCCATGGCCTGGATGTTTTGTATCTTTTTGTCCCCTTTAGATGGTGTGCCTGGCAATTTAAGTTATAGCACAGTCTTTCCTGTACTGAAGAGGTACACATTTCAGGGTGAAAAAGCTTACAGGAAGGGAGTTTGCATTTTCCTGTTGTCATATGGGCACGGCATTTTCTAGGGTGGTCATAGTTGCACGTCCCGTCTGTTTTTCCAGATTTCCCATGTCTGCAGATACCAAGTGCATAGTATGTGCACAGGCTTGGTTTCCGTTTGCCTTGGGTTTCTGTGACTGTATTCCCTGTTGGTGCATGTTTCCCTGTCTTATTCCTATCCTCCCTAGCACCAACAATGGAGCTCCCACCAGTTGTTTTTGGTAATATATCCTCACTATTGCTAGTGGAGTCCTCTTGTTTGCTATTTCCTGTGGTATTTCTAGTTTGCAATATTGGTTTTATCTTATCTTTGACTACACTTGTTTCCCCACTACGGCTCCTGTCCCCTATGAGGTCATTTATATGTATTCCTTCCTGCGTATAATTCCCGACTACCTGGACAAAATCTCCATTACTGTCTCCCAGGACAGCACCTCCAGCTTCACCATTACTGTCTCCCAGGACAGCACCTCCAGCTTCACCATTACTGTCTCCCAAGACAGCACCTCCAGCTTCACCATTACTGTCTCCCAGGACAGCACCTCCAGCTTCACCATTACTGTCTCCCAGGACAGCACTATCAGCCCCACATTTACTGACTACCAGGACATCACCTCCAGCCTTACAGTTTCTGACTACATGGCCAGTATCAAGGGCAGTACCATTCAGCCCAGACTTTTTATGTTCCCATCTGTTGTAGAAAGCTTCCAGGTTTTCTATGAAAGCAGCTTTGATGTTATCCTCTTTTAATACCCTTGTGATTTTAGTCCACAGATTTATCTCATTTGGGCATACCCAAAAACACTTCCCTGTTTTAATACTGCTTGTAGCTAGTTCTTGGATATCTGCACAAGGGGCGTGACACCAATTTCCACAAAAATGACAATTTATCCATGTGGAAGCCCGTTTGTTTGATTGACTGCAGACTACACAGAGCTTCATAATGATTTGAATGGTTGATTTACTGTAATTCTACTAGAATACTCTATTAATAACCTGAAGCTTGAATTTCTATTTCTCTACTTGTAATAACCTCCTGATTTATAATTGTTTGTGTTTGATAAGCCTACAACCCCATCTACAGTCTGCTATTTGTATTTCTGCAGTTTTTGCAATAACTGTTACAAGACAGATGTATCGAAGATAGAGAAATAGCTTTGGACTGTATAGGTAGAAATTAAGACATTTTTTTATCACATGTATAAAAATGATAAAATATTATTAGTTTCTGTGGAATGACATGAAGACGGTTCTGGCAGTCGTCATGGAATTTCCAACACAGATGTATTGTACTGTCGACGTTCCAAGTTTTATTACAATAATATTTGGGTAATATTCTCACCCATCTGGGGTAATAAAGCATTGGTATTTCTGTCTGAAAATGGACTATACCATATTTATTTTTATGCAGTTCCTTTTATTTGTTTAGAAGTAAGAATTTCATCGTCCTTCTGTCAACAAATTCAGAAATTTAAGAATAATTTAAATATTTACCAATATTTTTTCTAATGTTATAGTCTAGCATTTTCCTGTCGTAGGAGCATAATATATTAGTGAGTTTAAATGATAAAGTAGCGAGATAATTCCCAGTGAAAACAATTACGTTAGGTCAGGTTTATCATGAGACAGGTCAAGTGTGTCTTGACGAGGGTCTTAGTCATATGATGACCTCAAGTGTGTCTTGACGAGGGTCTTAGTCATATGATGACCTCAAGTGTGTCTTGACGAGGGTCTTAGTCATATGATGACCTCAAGTGTGTCTTGACGAGGGTCTTAGTCATATGATGACCTCAACTACTGGGAGCAGTTGGAAGTACTTAACTTGTACTCGCTGGAATACAGGCGATAGAGACATATCATAATATACACTTGGAAAATCCTAGAAGGAATGGTCCCGAATCTACACACAGAAATGATTCCCTACGAAAGTAAAAGACTGGGCAAG
The DNA here is from genome assembly GCF_038502225.1 of Cherax quadricarinatus. Taxonomy (NCBI): domain Eukaryota; kingdom Metazoa; phylum Arthropoda; class Malacostraca; order Decapoda; family Parastacidae; genus Cherax; species Cherax quadricarinatus. The sequence continues at coordinate 64,236,506 of NC_091300.1, forward strand.
CGATGCAAAATACCCCCAATGAAAAATAGAGGTGTTATTAGTACAATAAGAGAAAATACAATAAGTGTATGGGACCCAAGACTGTTCAGCATCATCCCACCAGGCATAAGGAGAATTACTAAAAGGCCCCTGGCTGCCTTCAAGAGGGATTTAGACAGATACTTAAAGTCTGTGCCGGATCAGCCGGGCTGTGGTTCGTATGTTGGACTGCGTGCGGCCAGCAATGACAGTCTGGTTGATCAGGCCCTGATCCACAGCGAGGCCTGGTCGTGGACCGGGCCGTGGGGACGTTGATTCCCGGAACGCCCTCCAGGTAGACAGCTGGAGCTTTTAGTCATCTGACAGAGGCCTTCCGCTGGTTTACCCCTCCATCAGGGACTGACCACCTTGAATACTTTTTTTCCAAGGTTGATGGACTGATTATATAATCTTTATTTGACTGAAGAAGCCAACTGTGAAGGCGAAACGTTTCATTAATATAGATACCCAACTGTTGCATATGTGTCTAAATCTTCACATTGTTTGATGTGTACGTGATCTGGATTACGTTTACAAGTGTTTGTGATCAACCACACTGTTGCTCTTGTAATGAGCATTTACACCACTGGTTACCAACATTTTCACCACCAGAGACCCGTTTTATTAAAAAAAATAAATCCCACGGTCTGAAAAATGGTACGGTTTAATTAACATAAAGTGACTTTTATTGTTACCTTAATAAAAACGATAAAGGAATTAATATTTTGTTATCATTTAATATATAAGTTCTTTATCAACTTTGTTGTAACTAATTATATATTTTATACTGAAGCCTCTCGAAATTTTTAATTCTGCGTAGGGACCCCCAGTACTACCTTTGTGGACCCCAAGGGGTCCGTGGACCATAGGATGGGAACTGCTGGTCTAGACCATGCTGTTCTTGTTGTGGGTGATGATGACACTGTGGATGACATCCACTACTGGTTTGTCAAGAACTTTTGGGGCACAATTTAGGGTGATGGATGCTGTTAAGATGACCTCTTGGAGCACCACTTGTGGTGATGGATGCTGTTATGATGACCTCTTGGAGCACCACTTGTGGTGATGGATGCTGTTATGATGACCTCTTGGAGCACCACTTGTGGTGATGGATGCTGTTAAGATGACCTCTTGGAGCACCACTTGTGGTGATGGATGCTGTTAAGATGACCTCTTGGAGCACCACTTGTGGTGATGGATGCTGTTAAGATGACCTCTTGGAGCACCACTTGTGGTGACGGATGCTGTTATGATGACCTCTTGGAGCACCACTTGTGGTGATGGATGCTGTTATGATGACCTCTTGGAGCACCACTTGTGGTGATGGATGCTATGCTAAGATGACCTCTTGGAGCACCACTTGTGGTGATGGATGCTGTTAAGATGACCTCTTGGAGCACCACTTGTGGTGATGGATGCTGTTAAGATGACCTCTTGGAGCACCACTTGTGGTGATGGATGCTGTTAAGATGACCTCTTGGAGCACCACTTGTGGTGATGGATGCTATGTTAAGATGACCTCTTGGAGCACCACTTGTGGTGATGGATGCTATGTTAAGATGACCTCTTGGAGCACCACTTGTGGTGATGGATGCTATGTTAAGATGACCTCTTGGAGCACCACTTGTGGTGATGGATGCTATGTTAAGATGACCTCTTGGAGCACCACTTGTGGTGATGGATGCTATGTTAAGATGACCTCTTGGAGCACCACTTGTGGTGATGGATGCTATGTTAAGATGACCTCTTGGAGCACCACTTGTGGTGATGGATGCTATGTTAAGATGACCTCTTGGAGCACCACTTGTGGTGATGGATGCTGTTAAGATGACCTCTTGGAGCACCACTTGTGGTGATGGATGCTGTTAAGATGACCTCTTGGAGCACCACTTGTGGTGATGGATGCTGTTAAGATGACCTCTTGGAGCACCACTTAGGGTGATGGATGCTATGTTAAGATGACCTCTTGGAGCACCACTTGTGGTGGTGGATGCTATGTTAAGATGACCTCTTGGAGCACCACTTGTGGTGATGGATGCTGTTAAGATGACCTCTTGGAGCACCACTTGTGGTGATGGATGCTGTTAAGATGACCTCTTGGAGCACCACTTGTGGTGATGGATGCTGTTAAGATGACCTCTTGGAGCACCACTTGTGGTGATGGATGCTGTTAAGATGACCTCTTGGAGCACCACTTGTGGTGATGGATGCTGTTAAGATGACCTCTTGGAGCACCACTTACTTGTGGGTGATGGATGCTTGTGGTGATATGTTAAGATGACCTCTTGGAGCACCACTTGTGGTGATGGATGCTGTTAAGATGACCTCTTGGAGCACCACTTGTGGTGATGGATGTTAAGATGACCTCTTGGAGCACCACTTGTGGTGATGGATGCTGTTAAGATGACCTCTTGGAGCACCACTTGTGGTGATGGATGCTGTTAAGATGACCTCTTGGAGCACCACTTGTGGTGATGGATGCTGTTAAGATGACCTCTTGGAGCACCACTTGTGGTGATGGATGCTGTTAAGATGACCTCTTGGAGCACCACTTGTGGTGATGGATGCTGTTAAGATGACCTCTTGGAGCACCACTTGTGGTGATGGATGCTGTTAAGATGACCTCTTGGAGCACCACTTGTGGTGATGGATGCTGTTAAGATGACCTCTTGGAGCACCACTTGTGGTGATGGATGCTGTTAAGATGACCTCTTGGAGCACCACTTGTGGTGATGGATGCTGTTAAGATGACCTCTTGGAGCACCACTTGTGTTGATAAGATGATGGAGCTTGTGGTGATGGATGCTGTTAAGATGACCTCGTGGAGCACCACTTGTGGTGATGGATGCTATGTTAAGATGACCTCTTGGAGCACCACTTGTGGTGATGGATGCTATGTTAAGATGACCTCTTGGAGCACCACTTGTGGTGATGGATGCTGTTAAGATGACCTCTTGGAGCACCACTTGTGGTGATGGATGCTTGTGGTGATGGATGCTGTTAAGATGACCTCTTGGAGCACCACTTGTGGTGATGGATGCTGTTAAGATGACCTCTTGGAGCACCACTTGTGGTGATGGATGCTGTTAAGATGACCTCTTGGAGCACCACTTGTGGTGATGGATGCTGTTAAGATGACCTCTTGGAGCACCACTTGTGGTGATGGATGCTGTTAAGATGACCTCTTGGAGCACCACTTGTGGTGATGGATGCTGTTAAGATGACCTCTTGGAGCACCACTTGTGGTGATGGATGCTGTTAAGATGACCTCTTGGAGCACCACTTGTGGTGATGGATGCTATGTTAAGATGACCTCTTGGAGCACCATGATGGATGCTGTTAAGATGACCTCTTGGAGCACCACTTGTGGTGATGGATGCTGTTAAGATGACCTCTTGGAGCACCACTTGTGATGATGGATGCTGTGTTAAGATGACCTCTTGGAGCACCACTTGTGGTGATGGATGCTGTTAAGATGACCTCTTGGAGCACCACTTGTGATGATGGATGCTGTGTTAAGATGACCTCTTGGAGCACCACTTGTGGTGATGGATGCTGTTAAGATGACATCTTGTAGCTCCACTAGTGATGATGGATGCTGTGTTAAGATGACCTCTTGGAGCACCACTTGTGGTGATGGATGCTGTTAAGATGACCTCTTGGAGCACCACTTGTGATGATGGATGCTGTGTTAAGATGACCTCTTGGAGGACCACTTGTGATGATGGATGCTGTGTTAAGATGACCTCTTGGAGGACCACTTAGGGTGATGGATACTATATTAATTATTATTATAATCAAGGGGGAAGCGCTAAACCCGGAGGATTATACAGCGCCTATATTAAGATGTACTCTCTGGACATCACTTCA
>NC_091300.1:64240493-64290493 GCF_038502225.1 Cherax quadricarinatus
ATAGCCTCAGCTACTTAATCACATGGGCACCTAGTCATGTGCACCCATCTGAAAACAATTACTGCTTATTTCTCCCTGGTCGCCTTAACCCAGTGTTTTGATACACTAGTTTAGAAAAACACGTAAGCAAAAACTAGGACATATATATTAGAAAACGTTTCGGTCCTGGGACCTAGATCACTTCTAACATACAGAGCTTAAAAGACAATACATGTATATATGTTGGCGGTGAGTGAGGTGTGAGTGACGCATAGTGACCTGAAAAATGTCACCATGCGTCACTCACACCTCACTCTCCACTTACATATACTCTGTTTCAACTTCTGTATGATGGAACTGATCAAGGTTCCAGGACCGAAACGTTTTCTAATAAATATGTCCTGGTGTTTGCTTACGTGTTTTTCTAAACCAACTTGTAGGAATTTATTTGATACACTGTAGCCACCCTGGTATTATTGTTACAACCTCTTACCTCCTAGCAAATCACATCTTACCCAGAAGTAGGGGGTAGCTTCTAGCTTGATCAACACAACAACAATGGCGAGTGACCCAGCCTCACCTCTGCTGTTATATCCACAACAACAGCAGAGCATCACTATGCACAATTTCTTAATTACTACATTAATACTCTTGTTTTTCTCCTGTAACTATAACTTAATTTACTTGAAAAATACAGATTTGCACTATAATTATTTAAATATAAGGCTAACATATTTTGCCTCTCCCCATAAAAGTGATCAATTCTTATCGCGGAATTAAGGCAGTTGTGCTCCCAACAGTTCATTATAACTAGGTATTACAAATAAGGAATTTTTTCCTGATACTTAGTTATATAGATACATATTGGGTCCTATAAACCCATAACAGTGATACTGGTATGTAGCTGAACACTTCTAGTTTGTCTACAGTTTCATGTATTAGGAATACACTAAAAAAACCATACCACGTTTTGAGACTCTCTGACCGCGGGTTCAATCCCGCCCGTGGTATGGTTTGTTTGCAATCGTGTCATTACGATTTCGTGAGTCAGTTAGGAATACACTCATTGCATGCAGATATCGCAGATTTTTGCTATTTCTAGCTCACATTGCTATTTTTATCTCTTTCATAAGAACATAGGAATATAAGAAAGAGCACTGCGTCAGGCCTACTGGGCCATGCGTGGCAGGTCCAAGTCACCCACCGGTCTAAGCTTAGTCAGGACAGGTCGCATCCACTTCAGGAAGGAGCAGGGCATCAGACCCATCAGCACAAGCTAGTCAGGTCCAACTCACACCCACCCATACTCACTCATGTATTTATCTAACCTATTTTTAGAAGTACATAACGTTTTAGCTTCTACGACGGTACTCGGGAGTTTGTTCCACTCATTTACAACTCTATTACCAAACCAGTGCTTTTCTATATCCTTCCCGAATCTGAATTTTTCCAACTTGAAACCATTGCTACGAGTCCTGTCTTGGCTAGATATTTTTAGCACGCTATTTACATCCCCTTTATTTCTGTTTTCCATTTATACATCTCGATCATATCCCTCTTAATTCTACGCGTTTCTATCCTCATAGGGAAGATTTCTGACACATGGGATCAACTTTGTCATCCTCCTTTGTACGTTTTCCAGTGCATTTATATCCATTCTGTAATACGGTGACCAGAACTGTGCAGCATAATCTAAATGAGGCCTAACCAAGGATGTATAGAGTTGAAGAACAACCTGAGGACTTCTATTATTTATGCTTACACAAATAACCCGCACATAGAAGAGAGGAGCTTACGACGACGTTTCGGTCCAAGTCGGACCGAAACGTTGTCGTAAGCTCCTCTCTTCTATGTGCGGGTTATTTGTGTATCGTTCCAGTCACGGTATTGTGCCTTTTTTTGTTATTATTTATGCTTCTTGATATGAAGCCAAGAATTCTATTAGCTTTATTGCGAACACTAATGCACTGTTGTCTTGGTTTTAGATTACTGCTAACCAGAACTCCTAAATCCTTTTCGCAATCAGTAGTATTAAGATCTACATTATTTAGTTTATATGTGGCATGGTTATTTAACTGTCCAACATTTAGAACTTTGCATTTGTCTATATTAAACTGCATCTGCCACTTCTCCGACCACTGCATCAGTTTATTCAAGTCTTCCTGGAGTGCTCTAATGTCATCGTCAGAATGAATTGTGCGGCCTATTTTGGTGTCATCGGCAAACTTACTTATGTCGCTATTTATTCCAACATCTATGTCGTTTATGTAAATTGTGAACAACAAAGGTCCCAGTACTAACCCTTGTGGAACACCGCTTGCGATGCTTTCCCATTTATGAAAACTCTCTGCTGCCTATTTGTCAACCATGCTTCTACCCAGGAAAAAAATTCTCCTCCTATTCCATGTGCCTTAAGTTTCCTGAGTAGCCTCTGATGTGGATTCTACTAAAAGCCTTACTGAAGTCCATATACGCAATATAATATTCATTACCATGATCTATCTCCTCAAATACCTTTGTGAAAAAAGCTAATAAATTCGTAAAGCAGGAACTTCCCTTTGTAAAACCATGCTGACACTCATTGATCAATTTGTGCTTTTTAAGATGGCTACGAATTGCCTCGGCAATTATTGATTCCATAAATTTTCCCTCTATGGAGGTTAGGCTTATTGGTCTATAGTTCGATGCTAAGGACCTGTCACCTGCTTTGAAAATAGAAATCACATTTGCTATTTTCCACATATCAGGCACTATGCCAGTTTGTAGTGATATGTTGAAAAGATTAGCCAAAGGTTTGCTAAGCTCCTCTTTCCATTCCTTTAACACCCTTGCATACAGCTCATCAGGGCCTGGGGATTTGTTAGGTTTTAATTTATCTATGTGTCTAAGGACCATATCATTTGTTACTCTAATCGTACATAGTTTATCATCATCCTGGAGTTTATCTGGAGAGAGTTCCGGGGGTCAACGCCCCCGCGGCCCGGTCTGTGACCAGGCCTCCTTAGGTCAGTGTCCCAGGATGCGACCCACACCAGCCGACTAACACCCAGGTACCCATTTTACTGATGGGGAACATAGACAACAGGTGGAAAGAAACACGTCCAATGTTTCTACTCTGGCTGGGAATCGAACCCAGGCCCTCACCGTGTGAAGCGAGAGCGTTAACCACCAGGCCACCAGAGTTCTGTTCTACATTATTTATTATTTCTGGAATATCGCTAGTATCTTCTTGGGTAAAAACTGAGAGGAAGTGTTAAAAATTCTACACATTTCCTTAACACTGTCGGTGATCTGACCCGAGTAACTTTTGAGTTGGCCTATCTTGTCCCTAATCTTACTTCTGTATACCTGAAAGAATCATAATCACTCTTTCCTTTTCTTATTCCCTTTTTTTATTTCTCTCTTTAACTGAATATATTGATTTCTTAACTGTCCCTCTATTTTGATTCGCCCATATATGCCTCTCTTTTGACCAATGAGATGTTTTAATCTATTTTTTATCAATTTAGGATCATTTTTTTGATCTGGTTTCCTAATCGGAACATAAGTTGTTTGAGCAGCAAGAACTACGCTCTGGAAAACGTTATATCGGCAATCATCACCACCTACCTGACCCATAGTCAGGTCACTCCAGTTCTGCCCACCCAGGTAATTTCTCAGTCTTATGAAATCAGCCAAGCAGAAGTCAGGGATAGAGACTTATCTTAATATGTCTTAAAATGGGAAATTAAAAAGAAAATTAAAACTTGCAAACAAAAACAAAATTTTTTTATTAAAATTTTTAAACCTCGATTTTTTAAAAATTTTAAATTTTTTATATATTTTTCAAACTTCTGATGAAAATTTAATTTTCTTACTAAGATTAAAATATTTTTGGAGAAAAAACAAATTTTTGTATATGCAAATATATACAAAGCACAAATACTGTTCAAAATTGAAATATACACGAAATATTGAATTCGTAAGGGAGTCATATATACCCTGAGAGGTGTATTTCCCTCGGTGTATGTATACTGAGACATGAGTCATATATACCCTGAGAGGTGTATTTCCCTCGGTGTATGTATACTGAGACATGAGTCATATATACCCTGAGAGGTGTATTTCCCTCGGTGTATGTATACTGAGACATGAGTCATATATACCCTGAGAAGATGTATTTCCCTCGGTGTATGTATACTGAGACATGAGTCATATATACCCTGAGAAGATGTATTTCCCTCGGTGTATGTATACTGAGACATGAGTCATATATACCCTGAGAAGATGTATTTCCCTCGGTGTATGTATACTGAGACATGAGTCATATATACCCTGAGAAGATGTATTTTCCTCGGTGTATGTATACTGAGACATGAGTCATATATACCCTGAGAAGATGTATTTCCCTCGGTGTATGTATACTGAGACATGAGTCATATATACCCTGAGAGGTGTATTTCCCTCGGTGTATGTATACTGAGACATGAGTCATATATACCCTGAGAGGTGTATTTCCCTCGGTATATGCATACTGAGACATGAGTCATATATACCCTGAGAGGTGTATTTCCCTCGGTGTATGTATACTGAGACATGAGTCATATATACCCTGAGAGGTTTATTTCCCTCGGTGTATGTATACTGAGACATGAGTCATATATACCCTGAGAGGTGTATTTCCCTCGGTGTATGTATACTAAGACATGAGTCATATATACCCTGAGAAGATGTATTTTCCTCGGTGTATGTATACTGAGACATGAGTCATATATACCCTGAGAAGATGTATTTCCCTCGGCGTATGTATACTGAGACATGAGTCATATATACCCTGAGAGGTGTATTTCCCTCGGTGTATGTATACTGAGACATGAGTCATATATACCCTGAGAGGTGTATTTCCCTCGGTATATGCATACTGAGACATGAGTCATATATACCCTGAGAGGTGTATTTCCCTCGGTGTATGTATACTGAGACATGAGTCATATATACCCTGAGAGGTGTATTTCCCTCGGTGTATGTATACTGAGACATGAGTCATATATACCCTGAGAGGTGTATTTCCCTCGGTGTATGTATACTGAGGCTTAAATCTACAATCCCTTATTTTAGAGATTAAAATATTCTTGTGTGGTGGTGAACAGGTTATCTGGCAGCCTTAATGACTCGTGTAGTCGACAGGCTTTAAACCCTATTAACCAACCAAGTTAGCCATAAACCTGTAGGGGTTACGTGAATCCTGGAATTCTATCAGCTTAGATTTGAGTAAATGTATCGTCAATGTATCGGCTGTAACAAATGAGTTAACTACTAACTTTAGCTCGGTTGGTAACGCACCTAGCTCACGCACTGAATGTTCGAGGTTCGATCCCCGGTACAGGTGGAAGCATTAAGACGTGTTTCCTTAAGACACCTGCTGTCCATGTTCACCTAACAGTAAAATGGGTTCCTAGGTGTTAGTTGACTGGTGTGGGTCGCATCCTGGGGAGAAAATTAACCTAATTTGCCCGAAATGCTCTGCATAACAAGGGATTTACTGGATAACAGTAGGCCACTGATGTCAGCTATGGTCTGCATAAGTTGTATTACGTACTCGTAGAAATAAAGATTATTATTATTATTATTATTATTATTATTATTATTATTATTATTTGAGTCAGCAAAAGTCTGCCTGACTAGATAATAGAGATCTGCCCCGTCTAGGACGGCCAGATAATATTAAATATGTATCTTTTATCTAAGTCATTATTCCTTTCCCGTCGTAGGTGAGGTGAGGGAGGACGTGTGAACACGCAGGAGGGAGTGGTTCATGGCGTGGTTCACAGCGTGGTTCACAGCGTGGTTCACGGCGTGGTTCACGGCGTGGTTCACGGCGTGGTTCACGGCGTGGTTCAAGACGTGGTGGTCCCTAGACACAAGGGTGGCGCGGGGCGTGTAGGTCGTACACCTCGAGGTGGGCGGTTGGGTGGCGATGTCCCTCCGCCCATATTGGTGTTAGGAGTTGCGAGGACGCTCGGAGCATAGTTCAGGTTCCTTATCGAACTGGATTTTGTGGTCCCAATAGTAGAGGAGCTGGTTCTTGTGGTCCCAATAGTAGAGGAGCTGGTGCTTGTGGTCCCAATAGTAGAGGACCTCGCTGTTGTGGTCCCAATAGTAGAGGACCTCGCTGTTGTGGTCTCAATAGTAGAGGATCTTGCTGTTATGGTCCCAATAGTAGAGGACCTTGCTGTTGTGGTCTCAACAGTAGAGGAGTTGACTGTTGTGGTCCCAATAGTAGATGAGCTGGCTGTTGTGGTCCCAGTAGTAGAGAAGCTGGGGTTTTTCGCCTCAATAGTAAAGGAGCTGGTAGGTGGGGTCCCAATAGTAGAGGATTTTGCAGTTGCGGTTCCAGTAGTAGAGGAGCTGGGTGTTGTTGTCCAACTAGTAGAGGAGATAGTGGTTGTGGGTTCACTAGTAGAGGAACTGGTTGTTTTGGTCCCACTGATAGAGGAGCTGGTGGTTGTGGTCCCACTTGTATAGGAGATGGTTGTTGTGGTCTCACTACTAGAGAAGCTGGTGACTGTGGTCTCACTAGTCGTGGCTGAAGGAGGGGTTGTGGTCTCACTAGTCGTGGCTGAAGGAGGAGTTGTGGTCTCACTAGTCGTGGCCGAAGGAAGGGTTGTGGTCTCACTAGTCGTGGCTGAAGAAGGGGTTGTGGTCTCACTAGTCGTGGCTGAAGAAGGGGTTGTGGTCTCACTAGTCGTGGCTGAAGAAGGGGTTGTGGTCTCACTAGTCGTGGCTGAAGAAGGGGTTGTGGTCTCACTAGTCGTGGCTGAAGACGGGGTTGTGGTCTCACTATTCGTGGCTGAAGAAGGGGTCGTGGTCTCACTACTAGAGGAAGCGGTGAGTCTGTCTCCAGTAGTGAAACTAGTCGTTGCTATTCCACTTGTAGATGACCCTGTAAACATGCTTCCGTTGAGAGGGGAAGTAACGACAGCGGTGTCAGCATGAGTAAGACTGACAGCCTCGAGAAAGGAGGGCAGTGTGCCGTCAGACTCCGTCACCGACCACGGACAACACTGTAACTCACTCGCGCCAGTGTGACGGTTCTGCAACACCAGCTGTATGGGGAGGTAGCCGCCAGTGTGTGTATCCTCCGAGGAGCCCCTGCCGGCTGGTGCGCTGCTGTAGAGGAGGTAGTATGGAGGAGGCTTGGAGGTCACTGCTTCGTAGGAGGGGGGAGCATCCTCCTCGTCGCCCTGAGGAAAAATAAAGTGTTTTTGTATGAGAGAAATTAAATCATTTTTATTACCCGTTACATCATTCAAGAATTACACATGAAATGAGCAAGTAATGGAAATAAAAAGATGACTGGAATTAAAATATTACTTTCGTATGAATCTTGGTAATAAATACCGACAAGATAGTTGGGAAAAACACGTAAGCAAACACTAGGACATATTTATTAGAAATTTTTTCAGTCCTGGGACCTTGATCACTTCTAACACAGGTTGAAAGACAGTATGTATAGGCGGAGAGTGAGGTGTGAGTGACGCATGGTGGCCTGAGTGAGGTGTCAGTGACTCATGGTGACCTGAGTGAGGTGTCAGTGACGCATGGTGACCTGAGTGAGGTGTCAGTGACGCATGGTGGCCTGAGTGAGGTGTCAGTGACTCATGGTGACCTGAGTGAGGTGTCAGTGACGCATGGTGACCTGAGTGAGGTGTCAGTGACGCATGGTGACCTGAGTGAGGTGTCAGTGACGCATGGTGACCTGAGTGAGGTGTCAGTGACTCATGGTGACCTGAGTGAGGTGTCAGTGACTCATGGTGACCTGAGTGAGGTGTCAGTGACGCATGGTGACCTGAGTGAGGTGTCAGTGACTCATGGTGACCTGAGTGAGGTGTCAGTGACTCATGGTGACCTGAGTGAGGTGTCAGTGACGCATGGTGACCTGAGTGAGGTGTCAGTGACTCATGGTGACCTGAGTGAGGTGTCAGTGACGCATGGTGGCCTGAGTGAGGTGTCAGTGACGCATGGTGGCCTGAGTGAGGTGTCAGTGACGCATGGTGGCCTGAGTGAGGTGTCAGTGACTCATGGTGACCTGAGTGAGGTGTCAGTGACGCATGGTGACCTGAGTGAGGTGTCAGTGACGCATGGTGACCTGAAGAATGACATGTTGGGATGAGGACAGGTAGACGATGAAATCATGTGACTCTTGTGTCGTTGGGTTGGTGGTTCTTCGCCTGCTTGACTATCATGTATGTTAATGCTTCAGAAATTTTGTGGTTTCCAGTGTTACGTTCTGTTGTGTCGGTGACGGTGATTAGCGAGGCTTCTAGACACCTTCGGCGTCGAAGATCTTGAATGAGAACGAGTTGTGCCTCATCCCAGTTCATCAAATGCCCCGTGGAGTCCACGGGGCATTTGATCAACTGGGGAAAGCACCACCTACTCAGACTATATGTATTGTCTTTCAACCTTTGTATGTTAGAAGTGATCAAGGTCCAGGACCGAACGTTTTCTAATAAATATGTCCTAGTGTTTGCTTACATGTTTTTCTAAGCCATTACTTTGTTTACATGCTAAAGACGTCAGACGACATCTTATATCTCGTTTAAATGTTACATTCCATGTTTAAGTATCCTGGTACCTTGAAGTGCTTGACTGATTCATTTTTCCTCCTCCGAAGATTTCGTTTATAACTTGAGAACAGCTCGTCCAATCGGTTTCAAACTTTCAGCACTGATGTATTATGACCATTAAACAAAAGTTAACACAATTATTAGTAATTACAGGCTCCCTGTGCTTATTTAGTATATATATATATATATATATATATATATATATATATATATATATATATATATATATATATATATATATATATATATATATATATATATATATATATATATATATATATATATATATATATATATATATATATATATATATACACTACTAAGTCTGGTGTACATGTAATATCCTGAGAAAGATTTTTCAAATCGCCTTGAAAATATAAACACTGATGGATCGTACTCAGAAGAAGGTTCGGATTATTACTCGAGTGTATAGCAGTTATTTTGTCTGTGTTATTAAAGCTGTGACAAGTTAAATATAGCTTTACATGTGGTGATAATTGGTAAATTCCTCTTCCATCGACTCTTAACCGTCAACGATATATTATCTTACTTAAAGTAAGATTATTATCTTACTTAAAGTAAGATTATTATCTTGCTTAAAGTAAGTTTTTTTTTTTATCTTTATCGAACTGTGTCAGAATTAAATTTCTAAAAAGTTTTATTAAACCCTAAAAGTGTTTATTAAAATTATGTAAATTCCGATTTCTTTAAAAAAATCAAATTTCAAATAGGTTATAATTAACATATAAAACTGATAAATATTTTAGTCAGGCATTGTTCCAAAGCTCGTGGCTTAGTTGGTAGCGCCCTCAGCTCACACACTGAACTCTGGGGATCGATCCCGGCATGTTGCCCTACACCTACAGTCCCTGTTCACCTAAAAGTAATTAGTGTCTGGGTGGTAATCGACTGTTATGGGTCGCATCCTGGGGAAGAAGGGTAACCTAAGTAGCCAGAAACAGTCTGCATAACCAGGGACTTTGTATCTAGTGTGTCGGTGATGTCAACTATGTCTGTAATAGTTATATCATGTAATTGAAGAAATAAAGATTATTATTATTATTATTGATATTATTATTATTATTGATATTATTATTATTATTATTGATATTATTATTATTAACATAATAATAATAATAATAATAATAATAATAATAATAATAATAATAATAATAATAATAATAATAATAATAATAATAATAATAATTAATAATAATAATAATAATCATAATAATAATAATATTAATAATAATATTAATAATAACAATAATAATATTATTATTATTATTATTATTATTATTATTATTACAATTATTATTATTAGTATTATTATTATTATTATAACCATTATTATTATTATAATAATAATTATTATTATTAGTATTATAATTATTATTAATATTATTATAATAATTATTATTATTATTATTATTATTATTATTATTATTATTATTATTATTATTATTATTATTATTATTATTATTATTATTATTATTATTATTAATATAAGAAGCCGGTTCATACTTAGTAACACAGTCATCATCCTGCTCGAAGCTTTACCTTCGTAACTTCAAAACGCCTCACCCCAGTGTCCTAAATTTTCAATATTAAGGAGCTGTTTACTTGTCCAGAAGCTCCCTCATCAATATTTTATTGATCATTACCGATTTTGGTTTCTGTGATATAACTTGAGAAACCTTAACATAAGAATTGTTATAACTATGACAATAATTTTTCAAGGGGTGGACTGGTAAGCCAGCTGAAGGCCTCGATCAGATGACCAAAAGCTCCAGAGTCAGGAAATACTTGTCCTGTTTCCTGACAAACTTTACCTAATCTAATGTCTTAATAAGGTGATGCAGTGAGGTGGCGTCACCAGTGGAAAACTCTACTAGTGGAAGTAGGTGATGCAGTGAGGTGGCGTCACCAGTGGAAAACTCTACTAGTGGAAGTAGGTGATGCAGTGAGGTGGCGTCACCAGTGGAAGTAGGTGATGCCGGTAAGTTGAAACTAATTTTGAAGAATTTCTTGCATCTACATCCCACGATGATGCTGTCTGACAAGACTTTGAATAAATGCTTTAAAATAGCGGCAAGTTGATATTATTATTATTATTATTATTATTATTTTATTATTATTATTATTATTATTATTATTATTATTATTATTATTATTATTATTATTATTATTATTATTTTATTATTATTATTATTATTATTATTATTATTATTATTATTATTATTATTATTATTATTATTATTATTATAATAATAATAATAATAATAATAATAATAATAATAATAATAATAATAATAATAATAATAATAATGATTATTATTATTATTATTATTATTATTATTATTATTATTATTATTATTATTATTATTATTATTATTATTATTAGCATTATTATTATTATTATTATTATTATTAGCATTATTATTATTATTATTATTATTTTATTATTATTATTATTATTATTATTATTATTATTATTATTATTATTATAATGATTATAATAATAATAATAATAATAATAATAATAATAATAATAATAATAATTATGATTATTATTATTATCATTATCAAAAATAAGGGTTAAACCTACAAGGGTCAAGCCAGCTAGCATGTACGCGCCACAGATGGATCACTGCTGGTTCCAGCAGCCTGAGTCTGGAATAACAGTTGTTGATGTAAATGATATGGAAAGTCTGTAAGTTGAAGAGCCAGACACTGTTTGTAAAATTTAGAAATCTTAATTTAGTAAACGTTTCGCCGACAAGTGGCTTCCTCAGTCCGGTAAACAGATGAATAGTGGAAGATGAGAAGGAGTTTGAGGTAATCAGTCCCTCAACCTTGAGTCAATTTGATCAGTCCATCAATCTCGTGTAAAGGAATTTTCTCAGGATTGAAGGACTGATCACATCGATTCAAGGCTGAGGGACAGATTACTTCAAACTCATTCCCAGCTTTCACTATTCATCTGTTTACCGGACTGAGGAAGCCACTTGTTGGTGAAACGTTTCCTCAATTAATCTCAAATGTTGCAAAAAGTGTCATTTTTTCCCCCCAGCTGTACTCTGCCATGACGTGAGACTGAAGACGGTGATGGAGTACTCAAACGTTGTTGGTTCATCCCTCCTTAAGGCATATTTTCGTTCTTTAAGACGTATATAAAAGCCCGTGCTAGTCTCTACGCCTCAAAATTGATCGCAACTATCACATAGCTCACCGAAATGCCAGCATAGATGTAGCAATCCTGACTCCCAAAATTATCAAAGACCACCAGAGGCTCTAAACCCAAAATTATTTATACTGCAGGAAATATATAACAATGGTTATAAATGACCATAATTTTTAAAGGGGTGGACCGGTAAGCCAGCGGAAGGCCTCGGTCAGATGACCAAAAGCTCCAAAGGCGGGTCATCATCTGACTAAGACCCGCGTCAGGAAACGTTTGTCATGTTTCCTGACGAACCTTACCTAACCTAACCTATACTGCAGGAGTATACAGTGTACCGTGTGGTGGTTATGATGTTTCTGTATCTGGGAAATCACCAGAGACCCGTCAGACATGCCACATAAACAGGCCTGCAGAAGTTATGGACTGGGGAAGAGCACAGTTGTAACACCACCAGAACTTTGGAAGCAGAACTGAACAAGTTGACTGGTCGTGTACCTGGCTGCGGAGGCGATGATCCCAGGAATACTCTCCAGGTAGATTCCAGGTAGACCTATTACTCACATTACCCATGATGCATATAAAAATACATAACTAGTTGTAATTCAGTCGCTACGTGATCCAAGGTTTCCCTGTATTCCACAACTCCGGTCCCCTGTGTCTCTATGTACACGATTTAAAGCAGTGCAGAGTGCGGCATGAGTTGATATTGCTGCTGAAGATTTAAATGGAATAAAATGAGGCATTCACAAACCATCATATGAAAACCAGTATCCAATTTTTCCAATAAAAATTTAAAATTAGGACAAACACAGATCAAATGCAATTGAAACCTCTTAAAGAAATCAACAAGATTAATATCCTAAACCACACAAGCACATTAAGCTTGAAGCCGCTCAGAACGTTAATTATCAAGCTGTCAGCTTGGAAAGGTTGACGTGAAACAGATGTGACACTCAGAAATCATGGCATGATAAGACCTATTTCGTTATTTCCAGTTATTTTCCTAAAAAGCAAATTGGAACTTACATAAACCAAAATCAATCCAAACTTACCTGTACCATTAACCAGATTTTAAGAAAGGACAATAAGAAAGTAAGTAAATAAGCAAGCAAGTAAGTTTTATGCAAGTTTAGTGCACATAAACAAATTTTTAACAATGGTCTGGAGAGCACACAAATATTATAGCCACATAAAAGAACTTTGAGTTGATTTTACTTAAGCAAATCAAGTCAAATAATGTGACTTATTGCTGGTCAGATGAGACATATTTTAATTACTTCACAGAAACCAATTTAATTAATTAAACTGGACCTTGATTACTTACACAAGCTGACATCAACATATTGTTCCCCTCTGAAGACAACACATCAACACAGCAAGTTTCAAGCCTACCAGAAGATGCATTTTCGTTATTGTACAAATTTACACAATTTGTATCTACGCATCCTAAACCCAAAGGGGTCATAAGCGCCTGTTTTAAATGGGATCAAGAGCTATCAGCAGCATCAGTGAGAAAATAAGGCAAAATAACTCACGAAATCGTAGTGACATGATTGTAAACCATACCACGGGTGGGGATAGAACCCGCGGTCAGATAGAGGATTCTATCCCAGCCCGTGGCATGGTTTGATAGGATAAGAGATAAGATTTTATTTGGATTTTTAACCCCGGAGAGTTAGCCATCCAGGATAACCCAAGAAAGTCAGTGCGTCATCGAGGACTGTCTAACTTATTTCCATTGTGGTCCTTAATCTTGTCCCCCAGGATGCCACCCACACCAGTCGACTAACACCCAGGTACCTATTTGCTGCTAGGTGAACAGGACAACAGGTGTAAGGAAACAGGTCGAAATGTTTCTACCCCGCCGGGAATCGAACCCGGGCCCTCCGTGTGTGAAGCGACACTTGTCATTTCGACATAAGGTAAACTAGCATATTTCGAAATCGAAAAAAAAGCAAAACGTCATTAACACACTCCATTAAATATAACAGTTGTCTTCTAATTAAGACTTAACAGTGTTAAAATTCTAACGGTGATCAGAATTTATTATTATTATTATTATTTATTATTAAAGATTAGCCGGTATTCTGGCGGCCCGGGCCTTTTCCAAGTGGTGGCCCGGCCTTGGCTCCCTCTTTAGGGAGTGTCTGAGACCTAAGTCTCCCATGGGAGGAGGCACAAGTACCTCCTCATTTTTGGGACCAACTGTCCCCAGGCCTAGCCACAAGTTAGGCCTCTCTGGTCTACCATCCCCGCCCCAAGGGGGGTAATGGAAATGACAGTCTTATGAGCTAAAGGCTCGGGCTCAGGCACCTACCCTACCCTAGAAGGGTTAGGCATGGTATCGATCCAGAATGACCTATGTAACACTGTGTACAGTGGAACCTCAAAAATCGAACTGCTCCCAACACGACCAATTATGTAAATGTATTTTTGTAAGTGCTTTTTATAAGTGTATTTTTGAAGGTCTAAAATGGACTAATCTAATTTACATTATTCCTGATGGGAATAAATTCATTCGGTAAAGGCACTCGAACAGACTTCTGGACCGAAGAAAGTTCGATATTTGAGGTTCCACTGTATATTACACCCACGCGTGTAAACAGTCCCGTGGAGGTGTCCAAGATACATTACAACCAGTATGGAAAAGTTGACGCCGATCGGATGAAACGTTCTCGAGTTTCCACAAGTTAACGAATGTTTGTAAGAAACTAAACGACAATGTTAGTTATAATGTTTTCCTAAAATAGTAAAGTTTCTCATCGTTAAACTTTAAAATACCATAAAAAGGTAAGGTTAGTTTTTTTTCTAGTTTTCCTCACTTAAAATTCTCTAAAATTTGTAAAAATAAAAAAAAAATTAATTTTAATTTATATAAAAACCTTATTTTGAAAAAAAAACAGCAAAAAATTAGTAAATTGTCACCCGGGCAGCCCAAAATTAAAGCGAAAATAATTCCAATTAAGTAAAAACCAGCATTTAGAGTTTGAATCCGATCAGAAGAGGCATTCTCTAGTTATTACACGGGAAGCAATTTGTTTAATAAAACTGGGAAATTGAAATTTATACATCAGGAGGCCTGGTCACAGACCGGGCCGCGGGGGCGTTGACCCCCGGAACTCTCTCCAGGTAAACTCTCCAGAAGGTGACGGTCAAACTATGTTTGAATCAACTCCACCAGAGGTGAACGTTGCAAGCCTATCTGAAAGCTCATTCTCATATGGGTTATCATTCTTGTTACAGAATAATAACTCGTCAGTTACATTCTGAAGTTAATCAGGAGAAGCATTCTTTAGTTATTTAATAAAATGAAAGTCAATATTTATTCAATAAAAATGGCCAATTAATTTGATAATTGTGCAACACTGGGGTATCTTCATCGCTGCAAGGTTTCGCCAATCAGTGGCTTCCTCAGTCCAATACAGAGAAGAATGTTTGAAGATTAAAAGGAGCATAAGGTAATCAGTCCCTCAGTCGATGTGATTTATCCGTCAATCACATCGATTCCAGGCTGAGGGACTGATTACCTCAGAAACCTTCTGATCTTCAACTATTCTTCTTCGAAGCGGACTGAGGAAGCCACTGGTTGGCGAAGCCTTTCCACAGGTATCCGATTCATCATCCTGTTGGTTCTCTGAACCAACAGGATGATGAATTGGATACAACAATAGCAACTTGCGACTTAAACAACCCAACAGCAGCGCGAACATTGTGTTCAGAAAACCACTTGAGTGTGGAAAATTTGAGGCCGACTCCAAGAAACTTAATCGAGTTATAATGATATAATGCTGAAGAACTGGAGGAAGCAAAAGAAGAAAATACACGCAACCTGTCTTCCTTTGGTAGATATCTAATAACCTTGTGATCCACTCTTTCTCCTACTGTCACTAGGATATGGAGCGGAACTCTTCTCCAGGCTGAGGGTGTGATCCCTTCAACACTGCGTCTTAGATAGTGATGGACTGAGTACATCGTCTTTACATCTGTACTGCTTCTGCTGTCTCTTCTGTATTCCAACAGGAAAGTTCAAACCCCCTCAACTGAAGAAGCTGCTGTGTAGGCGAAGCGTTTCGGTATAAAGATACCTAACTGCTGCACATGTGTCTTACATATTTACTTGTCGGTATTGCATTATTATATTCATACCTGACCTCACCTAGACTATCATATTTCTACCTGACCTCAACTAGACTATCATATTTCTACCTGACCTCACCTAGACTATCATATTTATACCTGACCTCACCTACACTCGATCCCACAATGTAAGGCTCACATATATGATATCTCTTTCATCGTGCCTGACCTCACTGTGTTCGTCTGTCTTATAAGACGGAATATTTGCTCAATTACTGTGTACTTCATAAATTCCAGCCTTGAGAGAAACATTGTAATGCCAAATATTCTCTGCTACCAGTGCCATTATTTCCTTAGGATCAGATTTTCACGTCTGCAAGGGGCAAGGTTTTGTGCTCACTACAACTAATCTTCAGTCCTGTAATATTTTTTTTTATTATTATCACACTGGCCGATTCCCACCAAGGCAGGGTGGCCCGAAAAAGAAAAACTTTCACCATCATTCACTCCATCACTGTCTTGCCAGAAGGGTGCTTTACACTACAGTTTTTAAACTGCAACATTAACACCCCTCCTTCAGAGTGCAGGCACTGTACTTCCCATCTCCAGGACTCAAGTCCGGCCTGCCGGTTTCCCTGAACCCCTTCATAAATGTTACTTTGCTCACACTCCAACAGCACGTCAAGTATTAAAAACCATTTGTCTCCATTCACTCCTATCAAACACGCTCATGCATGCCTGCTGGAAGTCCAAGCCCCTCGCACACAAAACCTCCTTTACCCCCTCCCTCCAACCTTTCCTAGGCCGACCCCTACCCCGCCTTCCTTCCACTACAGACTGATACACTCTTGAAGTCATTCTGTTTCGCTCCATTCTCTCTACATGTCCGAACCACCTCAACAACCTTTCCTCAGCCCTCTGGACAACAGTTTTGGTAATCCCGCACCTCCTCCTAACTTCCAAACTACGAATTCTCTGCATTATATTCACACCACACATTGCCCTCAGACATGACATCTCCACTGCCTCCAGCCTTCTCCTCGCTGCAACATTCATCACCCACGCTTCACACCCATATAAGAGCGTTGGTAAAACTATACTCTCATACATTCCCCTCTTTGCCTCCAAGGACAAAGTTCTTTGTCTCCACAGACTCCTAAGTGCACCACTCACTCTTTTTCCCTCATCAATTCTATGATTCACCTCATCTTTCATAGACCCATCCGCTGACACGTCCATTCCCAAATATCTGAATACGTTCACCTCCTCCATACTCTCTCCCTCCAATCTGATATTCAATCTTTCATCACCTAATCTTTTTGTTATCCTCATAACCTTACTCTTTCCTGTATTCACCTTTAATTTTCTTCTTTTGCACAACCTACCAAATTCATCCACCAATCTCTGCAACTTCTCTTCAGAATCTCCCAAGAGCACAGTGTCATCAGCAAAGAGCAGCTGTGACAACTCCCACTTTGTGTGTGATTCTTTATCTTTTAACTCCACGCCTCTTGCCAAGACCCTCGCATTTACTTCTCTTACAACCCCATCTATAAATATATTAAACAACCACGGTGACATCACACATCCTTGTCTAAGGCCTACTTTTACCGGGAAAAAATTTCCCTCCTTCCTACATACTCTAACTTGAGCCTCACTATCCTCGTAAAAACTCTTCACTGCTTTCAGTAACCTACCTCCTACACCATACACTTGCAACATCTGCCACATTGCCCTCCTATCCACCCTGTCATACGCCTTTTCCAAATCCATAAATGCCACAAAGACCTCTTTAGCCTTATCTAAATACTGTTCACTTATATGTTTCACTGTAAACACCTGGTCCACACACCCCCTACCTTTCCTAAAGCCTCCTTGTTCATCTGCTATCCTATTCTCCGTCTTACTCTTAATTCTTTCAATTATAACTCTACCATACACTTTACCAGGTACACTCAACAGACTTATCCCCCTATAATTTTTGCACTCTCTTTTATCCCCCTTGCCTTTATACAAAGGAACTATGCATGCTCGCTGCCAATCCCTAGGTACCTTACCCTCTTCCATACATTTATTAAATAATTGCACCAACCACTCCAAAACTATATCCCCACCTGCTTTTAACATTTCTATCTTTATCCCATCAATCCCGGCTGCCTTACCCCCTTTCATTTTACCTACTGCCTCACGAACTTCCCCCACACTCACAACTGGCTCTTCCTCACTCCTACAAGATGTTATTCCTCCTTGCCCTATACACGAAATCACAGCTTCCCTATCTTCATCAACATTTAACAATTCCTCAAAATATTCCCTCCATCTTCCCAATACCTCTAACTCTCCATTTAATAACTCTCCTCTCCTATTTTTAACTGACAAATCCATTTGTTCTCTAGGCTTTCTTAACTTGTTAATCTCACTCCAAAACTTTTTCTTATTTTCAACAAAATTTGTTGATAACATCTCACCCACTCTCTCATTTGCTCTCTTTTTACATTGCTTCACCACTCTCTTAACCTCTCTCTTTTTCTCCATATACTCTTCCCTCCTTGCATCACTTCTACTTTGTAAAAACTTCTCATATGCTAACTTTTTTTCCCTTACTACTCTCTTTACATCATCATTCCACCAATCGCTCCTCTTCCCTCCTGCACCCACTTTCCTGTAACCACAAACTTCTGCTGAACACTCTAACACTACATTTTTAATCCTACCCCATACCTCTTCGACCCCATTGCCTATGCTCTCATTTGCCCATCTATCCTCCAATAGCTGTTTATATCTTACCCTAACTGCCTCCTCTTTAAGTTTATAAACCTTCACCTCTCTCTTCCCTGATGCTTCTATTTTCCTTGTATCCCATCTACCTTTTACTCTCAGTGTAGCTACAACTAGAAAGTGATCTGATATATCTGTGGCCCCTCTATAAACATGTACATCCTGAAGTCTACTCAACAGTCATTTATCTACCAATACATAATCCAACAAACTACTGTCATTTCGCCCTACATCATATCTTGTATACTTATTTATCCTCTTTTTCTTAAAATATGTATTACCTATAACTAAACCCCTTTCTATAATGTGCATTTTAAAGTGTAACAGTATAACAAAGTTAAGATTGAGTGGAATCTACGAAGGGTCGCCATAGTGTGTGGAAGTGTTGGTGTGCTACGGCTGTGTTTTGTAGTTCTTATGTAACCCCTCAAGGGAGCTTCCTTCATACTGGTGAGGGGCTCTTGATCCAGGGTATTGAATCTGTGCTCCTGTTCCTTGAATCGAGCCTGAATACCTTCCATCTTTCTACCCCACAGGCGCTGTATAATCCCTACGGGTTTAGCGTTCCCCCATGATGGTGATGATGATGATGATCATAATAATAATAATAATAATAATAATAATAATAATAATAATAATAATAATAATAATAATAATAATAATGGAGTTCTGAACTTTTCCTAGTAAATGCATTTCTATATATACTCCCTCATGTTTTTTCTGCTGTATATTGTTGTAATTGGCAAGATTTTTACAAAGAACATATATTTAATGTGCGTGGATGTAGTGCGGATGACAAGAAACAGATGATTGCTGATGTTATGAATGAAAAGAAGTTGGATGTCCTGGCCCTAAGCGAAACAAAGCTGAAGGGGGTAGGAGAGTTTCAGTGGGGGGAAATAAATGGGATTAAATCTGGAGTATCTGAGAGAGTTAGAGCAAAGGAAGGGGTAGCAGTAATGTTAAATGATCAGTTATGGAAGGAGAAAAGAGAATATGAATGTGTAAATTCAAGAATTATGTGGATTAAAGTAAAGGTTGGATGCGAGAAGTGGGTCATAATAAGCGTGTATGCACCTGGAGAAGAGAGGAATGCAGAGGAGAGAGAGAGATTTTGGGAGATGTTAAGTGAATGTATAGGAGCCTTTGAACCAAGTGAGAGAGTAATTGTGGTAGGGGACCTGAATGCTAAAGTAGGAGAAACTTTTAGAGAGGGTGTGGTAGGTAAGTTTGGGGTGCCAGGTGTAAATGATAATGGGAGCCCTTTGATTGAACTTTGTATAGAAAGGGGTTTAGTTATAGGTAATACATATTTTAAGAAAAAGAGGATAAATAAGTATACACGATATGATGTAGGGCGAAATGACAGTAGTTTGTTGGATTATGTATTGGTAGATAAAAGACTGTTGAGTAGACTTCAGGATGTACATGTTTATAGAGGGGCCACAGATATATCAGATCACTTTCTAGTTGTAGCTACACTGAGAGTAAAAGGTAGATGGGATACAAGGAGAATAGAAGCATCAGGGAAGAGAGAGGTGAAGGTTTATAAACTAAAAGAGGAGGCAGTTAGGGTAAGATATAAACAGCTATTGGAGGATAGATGGGCTAATGAGAGCATAGGCAATGGGGTCGAAGAGGTATGTGGTAGGTTTAAAAATGTAGTGTTAGAGTGTTCAGCAGAAGTTTGTGGTTACAGGAAAGTGGGTGCAGGAGGGAAGAGGAGCGATTGGTGGAATGATGATGTAAAGAGAGTAGTAAGGGAGAAAAAGTTAGCATATGAGAA
Organism: Cherax quadricarinatus; assembly: GCF_038502225.1. Classification (NCBI taxonomy): domain Eukaryota; kingdom Metazoa; phylum Arthropoda; class Malacostraca; order Decapoda; family Parastacidae; genus Cherax; species Cherax quadricarinatus. The sequence continues at coordinate 64,260,907 of NC_091300.1, forward strand.
GTTTTTACAAAGTAGAAGTGATGCAAGGAGGGAAGAGTATATGGAGAAAAAGAGAGAGGTTAAGAGAGTGGTGAAGCAATGTAAAAAGAGAGCAAATGAGAGAGTGGGTGAGATGTTATCAACAAATTTTGTTGAAAATAAGAAAAAGTTTTGGAGTGAGATTAACAAGTTAAGAAAGCCTAGAGAACAAATGGATTTGTCAGTTAAAAATAGGAGAGGAGAGTTATTAAATGGAGAGTTAGAGGTATTGGGAAGATGGAGGGAATATTTTGAGGAATTGTTAAATGTTGATGAAGATAGGGAAGCTGTGATTTCGTGTATAGGGCAAGGAGGAATAACATCTTGTAGGAGTGAGGAAGAGCCAGTTGTGAGTGTGGGGGAAGTTCGTGAGGCAGTAGGTAAAATGAAAGGGGGTAAGGCAGCCGGGATTGATGGGATAAAGATAGAAATGTTAAAAGCAGGTGGGGATATAGTTTTGGAGTGGTTGGTGCAATTATTTAATAAATGTATGGAAGAGGGTAAGGTACCTAGGGATTGGCAGCGAGCATGCATAGTTCCTTTGTATAAAGGCAAAGGGGATAAAAGAGAGTGCAAAAATTATAGGGGGATAAGTCTGTTGAGTGTACCTGGTAAAGTGTATGGTAGAGTTATAATTGAAAGAATTAAGAGTAAGACGGAGAATAGGATAGCAGATGAACAAGGAGGCTTTAGGAAAGGTAGGGGGTGTGTGGACCAGGTGTTTACAGTGAAACATATAAGTGAACAGTATTTAGATAAGGCTAAAGAGGTCTTTGTGGCATTTATGGATTTGGAAAAGGCGTATGACAGGGTGGATAGGGGGGCAATGTGGCAGATGTTGCAAGTGTATGGTGTAGGAGGTAGGTTACTGAAAGCAGTGAAGAGTTTTTACGAGGATAGTGAGGCTCAAGTTAGAGTATGTAGGAAAGAGGGAAATTTTTTCCCAGTAAAAGTAGGCCTTAGACAAGGATGTGTGATGTCACCGTGGTTGTTTAATATATTTATAGATGGGGTTGTAAGAGAAGTAAATGCGAGGGTCTTGGCAAGAGGCGTGGAGTTAAAAGATAAAGAATCACACACAAAGTGGGAGTTGTCACAGCTGCTCTTTGCTGATGACACTGTGCTCTTGGGAGATTCTGAAGAGAAGCTGCAGAGATTGGTGGATGAATTTGGTAGGGTGTGCAAAAGAAGAAAATTAAAGGTGAATACAGGAAAGAGTAAGGTTATGAGGATAACAAAAAGATTAGGTGATGAAAGATTGAATATCAGATTGGAGGGAGAGAGTATGGAGGAGGTGAACGTATTCAGATATTTGGGAGTGGACGTGTCAGCGGATGGGTCTATGAAAGATGAGGTGAATCATAGAATTGATGAGGGAAAAAGAGTGAGTGGTGCACTTAGGAGTCTGTGGAGACAAAGAACTTTGTCCTTGGAGGCAAAGAGGGGAATGTATGAGAGTATAGTTTTACCAACGCTCTTATATGGGTGTGAAGCGTGGGTGATGAATGTTGCAGCGAGGAGAAGGCTGGAGGCAGTGGAGATGTCATGTCTGAGGGCAATGTGTGGTGTGAATATAATGCAGAGAATTCGTAGTTTGGAAGTTAGGAGGAGGTGCGGGATTACCAAAACTGTTGTCCAGAGGGCTGAGGAAGGGTTGTTGAGGTGGTTCGGACATGTAGAGAGAATGGAGCGAAACAGAATGACTTCAAGAGTGTATCAGTCTGTAGTGGAAGGAAGGCGGGGTAGGGGTCGGCCTAGGAAGGGTTGGAGGGAGGGGGTAAAGGAGGTTTTGTGTGCGAGGGGCTTGGACTTCCAGCAGGCATGCGTGAGCGTGTTTGATAGGAGTGAATGGAGACAAATGGTTTTTAATGCTTGACGTGCTGTTGGAGTGTGAGCAAAGTAACATTTATGAAGGGATTCAGGGAAACCGGCAGGCCGGACTTGAGTCCTGGAGATGGGAAGTACAGTGCCTGCACTCTGAAAGAGGGGTGTTAATGTTGCAGTTTAAAAACTGTAGTGTAAAGCACCCTTCTGGCAAGACAGTGATGGAGTGAATGATGGTGAAAGTTTTTCTTTTTCGGGCCACCCTGCCTTGGTGGGAATCGGCCAGTGTGATAATAAAAAATAATAAAATATATTTATTGCTCCAGAATATAATATGGCCGCAGCACATCAGACAAAAAAGAAGTGTAGGCAATATTGTGTAGAATATCTGAAATAAGGATTTGTATCAGAACCAAATAACCAAAAGGAGCCAGTGTGTCTACTGTGTTTAAGAGTCTTTTCAAACCAAGCCATGGAACCTTCCTGGCTTGACTCACGAAATCATAATGACACGATTGCAAACAAACTATACCACGGGAGGGGATAGAACCTGGGATCAGAGAGTTATAAAACTCCAGACCGATGCGTTAGCCACTGGGGCAGCTGGCCCAGTGGCTAACGCGTCGGTCTGGAGTTTTATGACTCTCTGATCGCGGGTTCTAATCCCACCTGTGGTACGGTTTCTTCCAGGCTTCTTGAACATTTCAAGCAAATATACTCTGATAAAGCAGACGGAATCTTAGCATATTTTCAGTCACTTCGAGAAAACTGACAGAAACGGAAAACAACAGTAAATATGTTTGGTAGCGTTCACAACAATCCAGTGATGGTCTTCGTGCATCATTCAGTATCCCATTGCTGATTGCTAGATCTGGTAAGCCACATACAATTGAGGAAGAGCTTATTCTGCCAACAGTAATAAGGTTCTGTGAACAGTTTTACACATCTGAACACATTATTAAAGCTATTCCTCTCAGTGATAACTGTTCAAAGAAGAGTGGATAAAATGGCTGGAAACAATGAAGACACACTGTGCATCCTGCTTAAGACAACAGAATCTGGCTGACAATTAAATGAATCCACTCTGCCAGGCAATGAATCTTTGCCTTTTTCTTATGATTGTTACGTCAGAGATGAAGTTTGGTTCAAGAGCTATTATTTGCAAGATAACTAGAAACATACAAAAGGGGAGTCAGTATTTAATGTTCAAAAGTTTTGTCGAAGAGAAAGACATCTATCTTACCAACATCGTTGTTTGTGCAACAGATGGGGAGACATCGATGACAGGTTGCCATCGTGGCTTCATAAATTTCTTGAAGGAAAGCTGTGCACGATGCACTGTGTAATTCACAGGCAACATTCGATTGCAAAACTCCTAAGTGGTCGATTTTACAAATCATTAAGCATTGTTATCACAGCGGTAAATAAAATGAGGCACATGCTATAAGTAACAGACTGTTTCGACAGCTGCACTGACAGTGATGAGGATTTTGGATGTCTGTTGTTGAACACAGAAGTTAGATGACTGTCAAAGGGAAAATTCCTGAGACTTTTTAATTCACTTTTTGGAACAGTTTTTGAATTCTTCCAAGACTCCAGTTCTGTTCTATGTGATGAACTAAGAAAAATCAAGCATTACATTGTTTATTTGTCAGATGTATTTACAAAGTTTAACCAAGTTAATTTGCAACTGTAAGGAAATGAAGTTAATCTCATCAAAGTCAAATCAACCCTTTCAACTTTTCTGTCCAGGTTATAGTTATTCAGACGTGAGTTCTTCCAGTTTCCGAGCCTCTCTGAAATGGAGAAGAAGAGCCTACCAGACTATGACCTTCAAGTGTATTGTGCACATCTGAATCACCTACATAGAGACATGTCCAACAGATTTCAGGATCTTTCTTGGCTTAAAATACCAGATTGGGTGATCAGTCCATTCCTAGATCTCAGCAATAAGGAAATAGGAATGGTGGAGGAAGAACTGAATTGTCTCCAAAATGGCATTGAGCTGAAGCCGAAGTTCAAAAAGTCATATCAAGATTTTGGTTAAAAAAAAAATAATTTCTGACCGCTACCCTGCACTATTATTATTATTATTATTATTAAATATTCGCCGGTATTCTCCCGGCCCGGGCCTTTTCCAAGTGGTGGCCCGGTCTTGGCTCCCTCTTTAGGGAGTGTCTGAGACCTAAGTCTCCCATGGGAGGAGGCACAAGTACCTCCTCATCTTTGGGACCAACTGTCCCCAGGCCTAGCCACAAGCTAGGCCTCTCTGGTCCGCCATCCCCGCCACAAGGGGGCTAATGGGAATGACAGTCTTATGAGCTAAAGGCTCGGGCTCAGGCACCTACCCTACCCTAGAAGGGTTGGGCATGGTGTCGATCACCCTGCACTATGGAACAAAGTCAGTACAGTGGAACCTCAAAAATCGAACTGCTCCCAACACGACCAATTATGTAAATGTATTTTTGTAAGTGCTTTTATAAGTGTATTTTTGAGGGTCTGAATGGACTAATCTAATTTATATTATTCCTGATGGGAATAAATTCATTCGGTAAAGGCACTCGAACAGACTTCTGGACCGAAGAAAGTTCGATATTTGAGGTTCCACTGTATGTACTTTACTGGATTCCCAACATCATATTTAACCGAGCGAGGCTTTAGTACACTCGCCAAGCTTCTTTCTAAGCAAAGGAACAGACTGAAAATTACTGAACGTGGGGATCTAAGATGTGAATTTACTCTCTTAAAATGTTAAATAAAGTGGTTTACTAGTATTTTAATTTTTATTTGTGAAATAAATGTGCTTGTTTATAGTGTAAGATTAGTTGTGGTTTTGAATTTGCAGTAAACTTAATTCCGAGAAAGAAATGTGTTCGTATGTGTGTGTTCGTATGTGTGTGTGTGTGTGTGTGGAGGGAGGCGCTGGAGATGTGGCCTGGAAGCCAAGGTTGCGGCAGCCTGGAAAACTTTGGGAACTACTGATCTAATTCAGGACTAGAAACATTGTTGGAATATTGTCATCTTACATATTATCTTCAACAGTACTTGAGAGTAACGCTCACCCTGTGTTGATCAGGTGACTCAGCTGGTGGTTGGCACCTGGGAGAGGACCTGACCACCGCCGTCACCATGACACCGATTATTAGTAAAATTCCCACACAGGCGATCCCTGACACTCCGAGCAAATGTATGAGAATAACTGCCACCATAGTAGGCAGAATCCCAGCCGATAACACTATCACTGCCTCGATCATCTTTCTCATATTCCCGATCAAAAAACTGAAAATCATTTACTCAATTTCAACGTCTAACACATGTAGATGGCTCGATTCGCTTCCTGCAGCTACTACCAGTATGCCTTTAAGTTCTAGATGTTATAAACACCTGCAGCTAGTTTGCGTGGGTGTTGCTACAAGCACGGGTGAGGTAAGACTAGGCTGAGAGGCGGACGAATGACCTTGCCGGTAGCAAGACCACGGCGTCACACCTCAGGAGTTAGGACAACGCCATGCAATCTTTTCGGGAAGGATTACAGGAAATTCAAGACCCCCGAGCTCCCTCTTGCTACGCTCATGATTCCTGCCTGACGTGGAATGCTTGAGTGAATCACTTTTGAAAGAAAACATTGGAGGGTAGACCCTGGTAGAGAACATGTGAGGAAAACACTGAGCAGGTGTGGCAACAATAGAACAGGTGTGGTGACAGCATAACAGGTGTGGTAACATCACAACACGTATGGTGACAACACAAGCATGGTGACAATACACGTATTGTGACAACACACCAGGTATAGTAACAATACAACAGGTGTGGTAACACAACAGATATGGTGACAACACAACAGGTATGGTAACAGCACAACAGGTATGATGGCAGTATAACAGGTGTGGCAACAACACAACAGGTATGGTGACAGCATAACATGTGGTAACAACACAACAGATATGGTGAGAACACAAGTATGGTGACAACATAAATATAGTGACAGCACAACAGGTATGGTGACAACACAACAGGTGTGGTTACACAACAGGTATGGTGACAACACAACAGGTGTGGTAACAACACAACAGGTGTGGTAACAACACAACAGGTATGGTAGGAACACAAGTGTGGTAACAACTCAACAGGTATGGTGGCAACACAACAGGTATGGTGACAACACAACAGGTGTGGTGACAACACAGCAGGTATGATGACAACACAACAGATATAGTGACAACACAACAGGTGTGGCGACAACACAACAGATACGGTGACACAACAGGTGTGGTGGCAACACAACAGATATAGTGACAACACACAGGAGGTGAGAACACTACAACTGTGTAAGGGGAGGAGTGTACTTCATGCAGTTGCATACAATTTTGAGTGTATGAATGTTTTGTGGGTTGTTTGTGCGTGTGTGTGAAGTTCTTGTTACACAATAACTCTGTGGCCAACTCCTCCTTCCTGCCTGGCGTAGCACTACGACTCTCTGGGGTGGTGGGTGATGCAGAGTGTTGGATCTCATTACTCGCTACTCAACTATCTGGCGAATCCACATTTATTCGTTACTCAGTGAAGTTCTTGGTGTCTCTTATTTTTACATCTGTTACCTGTCATGGTTTGTGACACCTTAGTGTGTAATGTAAGGTTAAACTATGTTTAATCTCTCACATTTTCTTCCAGCTTGTCCCGTTGCTCGATTTCTAGCCTGCTCAGCTCACACACCGACGACCGGAGATCGAATCTCCTCCGGTACGGCTGTAAAACATTAGGGACGTGTTTCCATAAGACACCTGCTGTCCCTGTCCCTGTTCACCCATCAGTTTAAAATGGGTACCTGGGTGTTAGTGGACTGGTGTGGGTCACATCCTGGGACAAAACTGACCTAATTTGTCAGAAATGCTCAGCATAACAAGCGGCTTTCTATATAGTAGTATGTCACTGATGTCAGCTATGGTCTGTATACCTTGTACATGTACTGGTAGTAAATACAGATATTATTATATTATTCAGTGAATGGACCATTTCTTCAGTCATAGTGGTCAGGAAGTGGAACAGTCTTGCGAGCGATGCAGTGGAGGCACGAACCATACATAGCTTTAAGACGAGGTATGATAAAGCTCATGGAGCAGGGAGAGAGAGGACCTAGTAGCGTTCAGTGAAAAGGCGGGACCAGGAGCTGAGTTTCGAAACCTCCAACTACAATTAAGTGAGTACACACACACACACACACACACACACACACACACACACACACACACACACACACACACACACACACACACACACATGCACACACACACATACACATACACATACACATACACACACACACACACACACTCGTGGAGGAGTCATGCGGTTTGAACTCGTGTTTTGGTGGTAATTTCTGACTGTGCCGTAAGGAATAGAGTGTGGGATATAGGTGTGTGCACGCATAAGAGTGAATATAATCACTTAAGCGCCGAAAAAAGGAAATATAAGTGATCACAGAAAAGAAAACAAAGGAAATTAGTGGCTGAGTTTTATTGGGGGCCGTTGGAAGGGTGAACGGTTGTGTCAGGCCTAAATAGTGTTGCCATAATAACGCAGTGGTGTATTTGAAGAATAAGTGCGACTCAAGACCAGGGAGATAAGAGATATGTATAGATGTGTCAGTAAATACAGTGAGTGAGTGAAAAAAATAGAAGAGCTAGAGACTATAGTGCATACAGGAAGTTAGTGGAAAAATTACCGAGAAGCATCAAACTTCTTCAACTTCTGGGAGACAGGACAGACCAGCAACGTTACTGCACTGCCAGCCGCAAGTAATATTCACCTAGTTTGAGTTGCATGGGGTCAATAGTACCTGTCTCTAGCTGGAATTGGGGGTCACTCTCTTCGAGCAATCAGAATTAGAATAAGCAACATTTACTGGTATATAATAGAATTTAGAGGTAGCGGCATGTAGGCGAAGCCTAGTGTATTTATTTTTGAACGTAATTTTAAACGCATAAGAGTACAGTGGGAACCAAGAGATCGGGTACATATACAATACATATGTAGTACATACGTGGGAAATAAGGAATATTTACATAAACATATCCACACACACTTGGTGAGAACAACTCTGCTGTTAGGCAATTGAATAGCTGTAGCACACACACACACACACACACACACACACACACACACACACACACACACACACACACACACACACACACACACACACACACATATATATACAGGATTTCACACCTTCCTGTGAAGTGACACTATAACCCTTCCTTTCCCCCCCATTTCTCTCCCTCCTCTATCTCTCACTCTCTCTCTCTCTCTCTCTCTCTCTCTCTCTCTCTCTCTCTCTCTCTCTCTCTCTCTCTCTCTCTCTCTCTGTCTCTCTCTCTATCTCTCTATCTCTCCCTTTCTCTCATCCTCTCTCTCTTCCTCTCTCTCTTCCTCTCACTTTCTCTCTCTTCCTCTCTCTCTCTCCCTCCCTCTCTCTCTTCCTCTTCTTTTCTCTCTCTCTCTCCTCCCTTGTCACTCCCCCCCTCTCTCTTACCTTTTCCCTCTCTCTCACTTTCTCCCCCTTTTTACCCTTCTTTTCCCCTCCTTCTAGGCTCCCCTTCTCTCTCTCCCTCTCTCTCACTCTCTCCCCCTTTTTCTTTTTTTTCTTTCTCTCTCTCTTTCACTAAAGAAAAAAAATGGTTGGGACTCGCAGGAATCAGGGATCAGATGACAATGTTACTGGTAGGGAGGAATGGATGGAGGAACAGTGGAAAAGGATAGAGCAAGAATGGGAGAGAAAATTAGGAGAGCTTTCTGAAAAAATGGAGAAAGAGCTCTCTGTGAAATGGGAAAAGAGGTTGGAGAAGGAGACGAAGAATTGGGAGGCACAAGTCGAAACTGCAGTAGCCAGGGTAAAGGTTCTAGAATTTGAGGTAAACAGGCTGAAGCAAGTCTCAGGGGTAGTAACCAGAGAAGACATACCATACGAAGCTAAGAGGCTGAACAGGAACGAAGGAGATTTGAATTATGCTAAGGTCATATCAGCCTGCAAAGAAGGGCCAGGGAGTGAAAGGGAAGAGCAGATGGGTGCAGATGGAGAGGGAGATAGGTTGAATGCTGAGGCACAACCATGCTACCAAGAGCCAATGGAAAAATCAAGGGAGAAAATGACCACATACAGACAGGAACCAGAGTCACAGAGGGAGAGGCAATGGGAGGAGGAAAGGGCAAAATCAGTGATTATCCATGGGCTTCGGAAGAGAGAGGAAAGGACACACACTGAAAGACGGCAGGAAGAAAGAAAGGAGATTGAGAAAATCATCACGGAAATAGGGGGAGAAGACATGGATGAGATTGTAAATTTTCAGAGAATAGGGGGGTACTTGAAGGGGAGAAACCGACCGATCAAGCTGATTCTCAGGACAGAAGCAGTGCGGAACAGGATCCTCCAAGAGAAACCACGGTTGAAAAGCTCGGAAGAGTACAAGAAGGTGTTCCTAGACAGAGACAGAACACGAACAGAGAGACAGCAGCTGAGGGAGAGGACAAAAAAGCGAAAGGAGCTAGGAAAGGAGACAAGGATGGAACCAGCAGAGGTCAGTCAGAGCAGAACAGAGCAGCAAGGGCAAGCACACACACAACTATCCTCAGAACCCCACAACCTATCACACCATCCCAACACACAATACAATCCATACCCACAGCTTCCACCCAACCCCCAACCATAGAATCCCACAGTATGCTACCAGGTCTCTCACCCCCACAGGCCCCCCAAACCACAGTGTTGGAAAGAAAACTGAAGGTATGGTACACAAACGCTGATGGAATAACAAACAAGTGGCACGAAAGAGTCAAAGAGGCATCACCAGACATCATAGCGATCACAGAAACCAAGCTTACAGGCATGATAACAGATGCCATCTTTCCAGCGGGATACCAGATCCTGAGAAAAGACAGAAGGAACAGGGGGGGTGGAGGAGTGGCATTGCTGATCAAACACCGATGGAATTTTGATGAGCTGGAGAGAGAGGAGACAGCGGAGAAGAAAGTGATTACATAGCGGGAACGCTTCACTCTGGTGGTCCCAAGGTGATAATTGCAGTGATGTATAACCCACCACAGAACAGCAGGAGGCCAAGGCAAGAGTATGACGAGAGCAATAGAGCGATGGTTGACACACTGGCTGCAGTGGCCAGAAGAGCTCATGCATGCAGGGCAAAGCTACTGATCATGGGTGACTTTAATAACAAGGAGATCGACTGGGAGAACTTGGAGCCAAATGGGGGCCAAGATACATGAAGGGCTAAGATGATGGAGGTGGTATTGGAAAACTTCATGTACCAACATGTAAGGGACACTACAAGAGAGAGAGGAGAGGATGAACCAGCAAGACTGGACTTAGTATTCGCCTTGAGTAGTGCAGATATTGAGGACATCACATATGAAAGACCCCTTGGGGCCAGCGATCATGTGGTTTTGAGCTTCGAATACACAGTAGAGCTACAAGTGGAGGGGGAAGCAGGAAGGCCAGGACAAATGAAACCAAACTACAGGAAAGGGGACTACACAGGAATGAGGAACTTCCTGAATGAGGTTCAGTGGGACAGAGAACTGGCAGGGAAGCCAGTTAATGAGATGATGGAATATGTAGCAACAATGTGCAAGGAGGCTGAGGAGAGGTTTATACCCAAGGGTAACAGGAATAATGAAAAAGCCAGGATGAGCCCATGGTTCACCCAAAGATGCAAGGAGGCAAAAACCAAGCGTGCTAGGGAATGGAAGAAATATAGAAGGCAAAGGACCCAGGAGAATAAGGAGAGCAGTCGTAGAGCCAGAAATGAACATGCACAGATAAGAAGGGAGGCCCAACGACAATATGAAAACGACATAACAGCGAAAGCCAAATCTGACCCGAAGCTGTTATACAGCCACATCAGGAGGAAAGCAACAGTCAAGGACCAGGTAATCAGGCTAAGGAAGGAAGGAGGAGAGACAACAAGAAATGACCGTGAAGTATGTGAGGAACTCAACAAGAGATTTAAAGAAGTGTTTACAGAGGAGACAGACAGACACACACACACACACACACACACCGCACTTGATAAAGCACGTCAAGAAACTAGAGAAAGTACAAATTTTTGCGACAAGGTTAGTTCCAGAGCTAAGGGGAATGTCCTATGAGGAAAGATTAAGGGAAATCGGCCTGACCACACTGGAGGACAGGAGGGTCAGGGGAGACATGATAACGACTTATAAAATACTGCGTGGAATAGACAAGGTGGACAAAGACAGGATGTTCCAGGGAGGGGACACAGAAACAAGAGGCCACAATTGGAAGTTGAAGACACAAATGAGTCAGAGAGATAGTAGGAAGTATTTCTTCAGTCATAGAGTTGTAAGGCAGTGGAATAGCCTAGAAAATGACGTAGTGGAGGCAGGAACCATACACAGTTTTAAGACGAGGTTTGATAAAGCTCATGGAGCGGGGAGAGAGAGGGCCTAGTAGCAACCGGTGAAGAGGCGGGGCCAGGAGCTAGGACTCGACCCCTGCAACCACAAATAGGTGAGTACACGTTCCGATACCTTAATAAGGAATCGTTCAAGACACTGTACACTGTGTATGTTAGGCCCATACTGGAGTATGCAGCACCAGTCTGGAACCCACACCTGGTCAAGCACGTCAAGAAGTTAGAGAAAGGCTAGTCCCAGAGCTCAAGAGAATGTCGTACGAGGAAAGGTTAAGGGAAATCGGACTGACGACACTGGAGGACAGAAGGGTCAGGGGAGACATGATAACGACATACAAGATACTGCGGGGAATAGACAAGGTGGACAAAGATAGGATGTTCCAGAGAGGGGACATAGAAACAAGGGGTCACAACTGGAAGCTGAAGACTCAGACGAGTCACAGGGACGTTAGGAAGTATTTCTTCAGTCATAGAGTTGTCAGCAAGTGGAATAGCCTAGCAAGTGAAGTAGTGGAGGCAGGAACCATACATAGTTTTAAGAAGAGGTATGACAAAGCTCAGGAAGCAGAGAGAGAGAGGATCCAGTAGCGATCAGTGAAGAGGCGGGGCCAGGAGCTGAGTCTCGACCCCTGCAACCACAATTAGGTGAGTACACACACACACACACACACACAACAACAACAACAACAACAACAACAACAACAACAACAACAACAACAACAACAACAACAACAACAACAAGAACAACAACAACAACAACAAGAACAACAACAACAGCAACAACAACAACAACAACAACAACAACAAGAACAACAAGAACAACAACAACAACAACAACAACAACAACAACAACAACAACAACAACAACAACAACAACAACAACAACAACAACAACAACAACAACAACAACAACAACTTCGAGATAAATGTCTTACACAGATCTATCAATAAAACATATAATACTGAACATTTCTAAAATTCCTTTCAGTACGTTCATATAAATAAAAGAGAAATAAATCTCATCATATTTAGGTGGGAAATATTCGCGATATAAATCCCACTGTCAGACAACTTAGCTGAGTGAGAAATATGTTGTTATGATCAACAAAGTTGTTCCAGAGATAGACAACATTGTGCCAACATGTAAACTAAAAGGACACAAGTGCAGCTAATGTGACATTTTATTGTGGCAACGTTTCGCTCTCCAGGAGCTTTGTCAAGCCGGTATATATAGGACACAGAGGGTATATATAGGCTCAGAGTGAGGTGCAATACTAGTGGTGGTAGTAGTAGTAGTAGTAGTAGTAGTAGTAGTAGTAGTAGTAGTAGTAGTAGTAGTAGTAGAAGTAGTAGTAGTAGTAGTAGTAGTAGTAGTAGTAGTAGTAGTAGTAGTAGTAGTAGTAGTAGTAGTAGTAGTAGTAGTAGTAGTAGTAGTAGTAGTAGTAGTAGTAGTAGTAGTAGTAGTTGTAGTAGTGATGTAAGTTGTAGTAGTAGTAGTAGTAGTAGTAATACAATATGGTAGAACAATTAACTTGCACAGGAGTAACAGGATATAAAACCTATAACTTGGGTAACATAAAAATAGATTAGACAAATATTTCTATTGTAGGCTGGATAGAGAAGGTCTGTTTCAATGTACTGTGCTTTGCGTAGTGTTAACAGAAGAGACAATGTGACGGCAGGGTTTACTGTTTTCAGGAGGATTCTTGCTAAGACTTCAGAGATGGTGAAGCTGCCTTTTGTTTTGTTTAATTGTATTGGAAACATCTATTAGTGAAGATTCAAGGCACTTGCGTCTGCGGAAAATAGTTTCTTTGATCACTAGTTGGGCAAGGTGAAGCTCAGTGTCTGGTGATGGAGCACCACGGAGCTCAGTGTGTGATGATGGAGCACCACGGAGCTCAGTGTGTGATGATGGAGCACCACGGAGCTAAGTGTGTGATGATGGAGCACCACGGAGCTCAGTGTGTGATGATGGAGCACCACGGAGCTAAGTGTGTGATGATGGAGCACCACGGAGCTCAGTGTGTGATGATGGGGCACCACGGAGGTCAGTGTGTGATGATGGAGCACCACGGAGCTCAGTGTGTGATGATGGGGCACCACGGAGCTCAGCGTGTGATGATGGAGCACCACGGAGCTCAGTGTGTGATGATGGAGCACCACGGTGCTCAGTGTGTGATGATGGAGCACCACGGAGCTCAGTGTCTGGTGATGGGGCACCACGGAGCTCAGTGTGTGATGATGGAGCACCACGGAGGTCAGTGTGTGATGATGGAGCACCACGGAGCTCAGTGTGTGATGATGGAGCACCACGGAGCTCAGTGTGTGATGATGGGGCACCACGGAGCTCAGTGTGTGATGATGGAGCACCACGGAGCTCAGTGTGTGATGATGGGGCACCACCGAGCTCAGTGTGTGATGATGGAGCACCACAGAGCTTACTGTGTGATGATGGAGCACCACGGAGCTCATTGTGTGATGATGGAGCACCACGGAGCTCAGTGTGTGATGATGGAGCACCACGGAGCTCAGTGTGTGATGATGGAGCACCACGGAGCTCAGTGTGTGATGATGGAGCACCACGGAGCTCAGTGTGTGATGATGGAGCCCCATGGAGCTGAGTGTGTGATGATGCAACCCCATGGAGCTGAGTGTGTGATGATGGAGCACCACGGAGCTCAGTGTGTGATGATGGAGCACCACGGAGCTCAGTGTGTGATGATGGAGCACCACGGAGCTTAGTGTGTGATGATGGAGCTCCACGGAGCTCAGTGTCTGATGATGGGGCATCGCGGAGCTCAGTGTGTGATGATGGAGCACCACGGAGCTCAGTGTGTGATGATGGAGCACCACGGAGCTCAGTGTCTGATGATGGGGCACCACGGAGCTCAGTGTGTGATGATGGAGCACCAAGGAGCGCAGTGTGTGATGATGGGGCACCACGGAGCTCAGTGTGTGATGATGATCAGTGTGTGATGATGGAGCACCACGGAGCTCAGTGTGTGATGATGGACACCACGGAGCTCAGTGTGTGATGATGGAGCACATGGAGCTGAGATGATGCTCTGAGTGTGTGATGATGGAGCACCACGGAGCTCAGTGTGTGATGATGGAGCACCACGGAGCTCAGTGTGTGATGATGGAGCACCACGGAGCTCAGTGTGTGATGATGGAGCTCCACGGAGCTCAGTGTCTGATGATGGGGCATCGCGGAGCTCAGTGTGTGATGATGGAGCACCACGGAGCTCAATGTGTGATGATGGAGCACCACGGAGCTCAGTGTCTGATGATGGGGCACCACGGAGCTCAGTGTGTGATGAGGGAGCACCATGGAGCTCAGTGTGTGATGATGGGGCACCACGGAGCTCAGTGTGTGATGATGGAGCACCACGGAGCTCAGTGTGTGATGACGGAGCACCACGGAGCTCAGAATGTGATGATGGAGCACCACGGAGCTCAGTGTGTGATGATGGGGCACCACGGAGCTCAGTGTGTGATGATGGAGCACCACGAAGCTCAGTGTGTGATGATGGGGCACCACGGAGCTCAGTGTGTGATGATGGAGAACCACGGAGCTCAGTGTCTGATGATGGAGCACCACGGAGCTCAGTGTGTGATGATGGAGCACTACGGAGCTCAGTGTATTATGATGGAGCACCACGGAGCTCAGTGTGTGATGATGGGGCACCAAGGAGCTCAGTGTGTGATGATGGAGCACCACGAAGCTCAGTGTGCGATGATGGGGCACCACGGAGCTCAGTGTGTGATGATGGAGAACCACGGAGCTCAGTGTCTGATGATGGAGCACCACGGAGCTCAGGGTGTGCTTATGGAGCACCACGGAGCTCAGTGTGTGATGATGGAGCACCACGGAGCTCAGTGTGTGATGATGGAGCACCACGGAGCTCAGTGTGTGATGATGGAGAACCACGGAGCTCAGTGTGTGATGATGGAGCACCACGGAGCTCAGTGTGTGATGATGGAGCACCACCGAGCTCAGTGTGTGATGATGGAGCACCACGGAGCTCAGTGTGCGATGATGGAGCACCACGGAGCTCAGTGTGTAATGATGGGGCACCACGGAGCTCAGTGTGTGATGATGGGGCACCACGGAGCTCAGTGTGTGATGATGGAGCACCACGGAGGTCAGTGTGTGATGATGGAGCACCACAAAGCTCATTGTGTGATGATGGAGCACCACGGAGCTCAGTGTCTGATGCTGGAGCACCACGGAACTCAGTGTCTGATGATGGAGCACAACGGAGCTCAGTGTGTGATGATGGAGCACCACGGAGGTCAGTGTGTGATGATGGAGCACCACGGAGCTCAGTGTGTGATGATGGAGCACCACGGAGCTCAGTGTGTGATGATGGAGCACCATGGAGCTCAGTGTCTGATGATGGGGCACCACTTAGCTCAGTGTGTGATGATAGAGCACCACGGAGCTCAGTGTAGTATGATGTAGCACCACGGAGCTCAGTGTGTGATGATGGAGCACCACGGAGCTCAGTGTGTGATGATGGAGCACCACGGAGCTCAGTGTATTATGATGTAGCACCACGGAGCTCAGTGTATTATGATGTAGCACCACGGAGCTCAGTGTGTGATGATGGAGCACCACGGAGCTCAGTGTATTATGATGTAGCACCACGGAGCTCAGTGTGTGATGATGGAGCACCATGGAGCTCAGTGTCTGATGATGGGGCACCACGGAGCTCAGTGTGTGATGTTAGAGCACCACGGAGCTCAGTGTATTATGATGTAGCACCACGGAGCTCAGTGTGTGATGATAGAGCACCACGGAGCTCAGTGTATTATGATGTAGCACCACGGAGCTCAGTGTGTGATGATGGGGCACCACGGAGCTCAGTGTGAGATGATGGAGCACCACGAAGCTCAGTGTGTGATGATGGGGCACCACGGAGCTCAGTGCGTGATGATGGAGAACCACGGAGCTCAGTGTCTGATGATGGAGCACCACGGAGCTCAGTGTGTGATGATGGAGCACCACGGAGCTCAATGTGTGATGATGGAGCACGACAGAGTTCATTGTGTGATGATGGAGCACCACGGAGCTCAGTTTCTGATGCTGGAGCACTACGGAACTCAGTGTCTGATGATGGAGCACAACGGAGCTCAGTGTGTGATGATGGAGCACCACGGAGCTCAGTGTCTGATGATGGAGCACCACGGAGCTTAGTGTTTAATGATGGGGCACCACGGAGCTCAGTGTGTGATGATGGAGCACAACGGAGCTCAGTGTGTGATGATGCAGCACAACGGAGCTCAGTGTGTGATGATGGAGCACCACGGAGCTCAGTGTGTGATGATGCAGCACAACGGAGCTCAGTGTCTGATGATGCAGCACAACGGAGCTCAGTGTGTGATGATGGAGCACCACGGAGCTCAGTGTGTGATGATGGAGCACCACGGAGCTCAGTGTGTGATGATGGAGCACCACGGAGCTCAGTGTGTGATGATGGGGCACCACGGAGCTCAGTGTGTGATGATGGGGCACCACGGAGCTCAGTGTGTGATGATGGAGCACCACGGAGGTCAGTGTGTGATGATGGAGCACCACAAAGCTCATTGTGTGATGATGGAGCACCACGGAGCTCAGTGTCTGATGCTGGAGCACCACGGAACTCAGTGTCTGATGATGGAGCACAACGGAGCTCAGTGTGTGATGATGGAGCACCACGGAGGTCAGTGTGTGATGATGGAGCACCACGGAGCTCAGTGTGTGATGATGGAGCACCACGGAGCTCAGTGTGGGATGATGGAGCACCATGGAGCTCAGTGTCTGATGATGGGGCACCACTTAGCTCAGTGTGTGATGATAGAGCACCACGGAGCTCAGTGTAGTATGATGTAGCACCACGGAGCTCAGTGTGTGATGATGGAGCACCACGGAGCTCAGTGTGTGATGATGGAGCACCACGGAGCTCAGTGTATTATGATGTAGCACCACGGAGCTCAGTGTGTGATGATGGAGCACCACGGAGCTCAGTGTATTATGATGTAGCACCACGGAGCTCAGTGTGTGATGATGGAGCACCATGGAGCTCAGTGTCTGATGATGGGGCACCACGGAGCTCAGTGTGTGATGTTAGAGCACCACGGAGCTCAGTGTATTATGATGTAGCACCACGGAGCTCAGTGTGTGATGATAGAGCACCACGGAGCTCAGTGTATTATGATGTAGCACCACGGAGCTCAGTGTGTGATGATGGGGCACCACGGAGCTCAGTGTGAGATGATGGAGCACCACGAAGCTCAGTGTGTGATGATGGGGCACCACGGAGCTCAGTGCGTGATGATGGAGAACCACGGAGCTCAGTGTCTGATGATGGAGCACCACGGAGCTCAGTGTGTGATGATGGAGCACCACGGAGCTCAATGTGTGATGATGGAGCACGACAGAGTTCATTGTGTGATGATGGAGCACCACGGAGCTCAGTTTCTGATGCTGGAGCACTACGGAACTCAGTGTCTGATGATGGAGCACAACGGAGCTCAGTGTGTGATGATGGAGCACCACGGAGCTCAGTGTCTGATGATGGAGCACCACGGAGCTTAGTGTTTAATGATGGGGCACCACGGAGCTCAGTGTGTGATGATGGAGCACAACGGAGCTCAGTGTGTGATGATGCAGCACAACGGAGCTCAGTGTGTGATGATGGAGCACCACGGAGCTCAGTGTGTGATGATGCAGCACAACGGAGCTCAGTGTCTGATGATGCAGCACAACGGAGCTCAGTGTGTGATGATGGAGCACCACGGAGCTCAGTGTGTGATGATGGAGCACCACGGAGCTCAGTGTGTGATGATGGAGCACCACGGAGCTCAGTGTGTAATGATGGGGCACCACGGAGCTCAGTGTGTAATGATGGAGCACCACGGAGATCAGTGTCTGATGATGGAGCACCACGGAGCTCAGTGTGTGATGATGGAGCACCTCGGAGCTCAGTTTGTGATGATGGAACACCACGGAGCTCAGTGTGTGATGATGGAGCACCACCGAGCTCAGTGTGTGATGATGGAGCACCACGGAGCTCAGTGTGTGATGATGGAGCACCACGGAGATCAGTGTCTGATGATGGAGCACCACGGAGCTTAGTGTGTGATGATGGGGCACCACGGAGCTCAGTGTGTGATGATGGAGCACCACGGAGCTCAGTGTGTTATGATGGAGCACCACGGAGCTCAGTGTGTGATGATGGAGCACCACGGAGCTCAATGTCTGATGATGGAGCACCACGGAGCTCAGTGTGTGATGATGGAGCACCACGGAGCTCAGTGTGTGATGATGGAGCACCACGGAGCTCAGTGTGTGATGATGGAGCACCACGGAGCTCAGTGTGTGATGATGGAGCACCACGTAGCTGAGTGTGTGATGATGGAGCACCACGGAGCTCAGTGTGTGATGATGGAGCACCACGGAGCTCAGTGTGCGATGATGGAGCACCACGGAGCTCAGTGTGTGATGATGGGGCACCACGGAGCTCAGTGTGTGATGATGGAGCACCACGGAGCTCAGTGTGTGATGATGGAGCACCACGGAGCTCAGTGTGTGATGATGGAGCACCACGGAGCTCAGTGTGTGATGATGGAGCACCACGGAGCTCAGTGTGTGATGATGGAGCACCACGGAGCTCAGTGTGTGATGATGGGCTCCACGAAGCTCAGTGTGTGATGATGGAGCATCACGGAGCTCAGTGTGTGATGATGGAGCACCACGGAGCTCAGTGTGTGATGAGGGAGCACCACGGAGCTCAGCGTGTGATGACGGAGCACCACCGAGCTCAGTGTGTGATGATGGAGCACCACGGAGCTCAGTGTGTGATGATAGAGCACCACGGAGCTCAGTGTGTGATGATGGAGCACCACGGAGCTCAGTGTGTGATGATAGAGCACCACCGAGCTCAGTGTGTGATGATGGAGCACCACGGAGCTCAGTGTGTGATGATGGATCACCACGGAGCTCAGTGTGTGATGATGGAGCACCACGGAGCTCAGTGTGTGATGATGGAGCACCACGGAGCTCAGTGTGTGATGATGGAGCACCACGGAGCTCAGTGTGTGATGATGGATCACCACGGAGCTCAGTGTGTGATGATGGAGCACCACGGGGCTCAGTGTGTGATGATGGAGCACCACCGAGCTCAGTGTGTGATGATGGAGCACCACGGAGCTCAGTGTGTGATGATGGAGCACCACGGAGCTGAGTGTGTGATGATGGAACACCACGGAGCTCCGTGTGTGATGGAGCACCTCGGAGGTCAGTGTGTGATGATGGAGCACCACAGAGCTCAGTGTGTGATGATGGAGCACCACGGAGCTCAGTGTGTGATGATGGAGCACCACGGGGCTCAGTGTGTGATGATGGAGCACCAACGAGCTCAGTGTGTGATGATGGAGCACCACGGAGCTCAGTGTGTGATGATGGAGCACCAGGGGGCTCAGTGTCTGATGCTGGAGCACCACGGAGCTCAGTGTGTGATGATGGAGCACCACGGAGCTCAGTGTGTGATGATGGAGCACCACGGAGCTCAGTGTGTGATGATGGAGCACCACGGAGCTCAGTGTGTGATGATGGAGCACCACGGAGCTCAGTGTGTGATGATGGGGCACCACGGAGCTCAGTGTGTGATGATGGAGCACCACGGAGCTCAGTGTGTGATGATGGAGCACCACGGAGCTCAGTGTGTGATGATGGAGCACCACGGAGCTCAGTGTGTGATGATGGAGCACCACGGAGCTCAGTGTGTGATGATGGAGCACCACGGAGCTCAGTGTGTGATGATGGGGCACCACGGAGCTCAGTGTGTAATGATGGAGCACCACGGAGGTCAGTGTGTGATGATGGAGCACCACGGAGCTCAGTGTGTGATGATGGAGCACCACGGAGCTCAGTGTGTGATGATGGAGCACCACGGAGCTCAGTGTGTGATGATGGAGCACCACGGAGCTCAGTGTGTGATGATGGAGCACCACGGAGCTCAGTGTGTGATGATGGAGCACCACGGAGCTCAGTGTGTGATGATGGAGCACCACGGAGCTCAGTGTGTGATGATGGAGCACCACGGAGCTCAGTGTGTGATGATAGAGCACCACGGAGCTCAGTGTGTGATGATGGAGCACCACGGAGCTCAGTGTGTGATGATAGAGCACCACGGAGCTCAGTGTGTGATGATGGAGCACCACGGAGCTCAGTGTGTGATGATAGAGCACCACGGAGCTCAGTGTGTGATGATGGAGCACCACGGAGCTCAGTGTGTGATGATAGAGCACCACGGAGCTCAGTGTGTGATGATGGAGCACCACGGAGGTCAGTGTGTGATGATGGAGCACCACGGAGCTCAGTGTGTGATGATGGGGCACCACGGAGCTCAGTGTGTGATGATGGAGCACCACGGAGCTCAGTGTGTGATGATGGAGCACCACGAAGCTCAGTGTGTGATGATGGATCACCACGGTGCTCAGGGTGTGATGATGGAGCACCATGGAGCTCAGTGTGTGATGATGGAGCACCACGGAGCTCAGTGTGTGATGATGGAGCACCACGGAGCTCAGTGTGTGATGATGGAGCTCCACGAAGCTCAGTGTGTGATGATGGAGCATCACGGAGCTCAGTGTGTGATGATGGAGCACCACGGAGCTCAGTGTGTGATGAGGGAGCACCACGGAGCTCAGCGTGTGATGATGGAGCACCACCGAGCTCAGTGTGTGATGATGGAGCACCACGGAGCTCAGTGTGTGATGATAGAGCACCACGGAGCTCAGTGTGTGATGATGGAGCACCACGGAGCTCAGTGTGTGATGATAGAGCACCACCGAGCTCAGTGTGTGATGATGGAGCACCACGGAGCTCAGTGTGTGATGATGGAGCACCACGGAGCTCAGTGTGTGATGATGGAGCTCCACGAAGCTCAGTGTGTGATGATGGAGCATCACGGAGCTCAGTGTGTGATGATGGAGCACCACGGAGCTCAGTGTGTGATGAGGGAGCACCACGGAGCTCAGCGTGTGATGATGGAGCACCACCGAGCTCAGTGTGTGATGATGGAGCACCACGGAGCTCAGTGTGTGATGATAGAGCACCACGGAGCTCAGTGTGTGATGATGGAGCACCACGGAGCTCAGTGTGTGATGATAGAGCACCACCGAGCTCAGTGTGTGATGATGGAGCACCACGGAGCTCAGTGTGTGATGATGGAGCACCACGGAGCTCAGTGTGTGATGATGGAGCACCACGGAGCTCAGTGTGTGATGATGGAGCACCACGGAGCTCAGTGTGTGATGATGGAGCACCACGGAGCTCAGTGTGTGATGATGGATCACCACGGAGCTCAGTGTGTGATGATGGAGCACCACGGGGCTCAGTGTGTGATGATGGAGCACCACCGAGCTCAGTGTGTGATGATGGAGCACCACGGAGCTCAGTGTGTGATGATGGAGCACCACGGAGCTGAGTGTGTGATGATGGAACACCACGGAGCTCCGTGTGTGATGGAGCACCTCGGAGGTCAGTGTGTGATGATGGAGCACCACAGAGCTCAGTGTGTGATGATGGAGCACCACGGAGCTCAGTGTGTGATGATGGAGCACCACGGGGCTCAGTGTGTGATGATGGAGCACCAACGAGCTCAGTGTGTGATGATGGAGCACCACGGAGCTCAGTGTGTGATGATGGAGCACCAGGGGGCTCAGTGTCTGATGCTGGAGCACCACGGAGCTCAGTGTGTGATGATGGAGCACCACGGAGCTCAGTGTGTGATGAGGGAGCACCACGGAGCTCAGTGTGTGATGATGGAGCACCACGGAGCTAAGTGTGTGATGATGGAGCACCACGGAGCTCAGTGTGCGATGATGGAGCACCACGGAGCTCAGTGTGTGATGATGGGGCACCACGGAGCTCAGTGTGTGATGATGGAGCACCACGGAGCTCAGTCAGTCAGTGTGTGATGATGGAGCACCACGGAGCTCAGTGTGTGATGATGGAGCACCACGGAGCTCAGTGTGTGATGATGGAGCACCACGGAGCTCAGTGTGTGATGATGGAGCACCACGGAGCTCAGTGTGTGATGATGGAGCACCACGGAGCTCAGTGTGTGATGATGGAGCACCACGGAGCTCAGTGTGTGATGATGGAGCACCACGGAGCTCAGTGTGTGATGATGGAGCACCACGGAGCTCAGTGTGTGATGATGGAGCACCACGGAGCTCAGTGTGTGATGATGGAGCACCACGGAGCTCAGTGTGTGATGATGGAGCACCACAGAGCTCAGTGTGTGATGATAGAGCACCACGGAGCTCAGTGTGTGATGATGGAGCACCACGGAGCTCAGTGTGTGATGATAGAGCACCACGGAGCTCAGTGTGTGATGATGGAGCACCACGGAGCTCAGTGTGTGATGATAGAGCACCACGGAGCTCAGTGTGTGATGATGGAGCACCACGGAGCTCAGTGTGTGATGATAGAGCACCACGGAACTCAGTGTGTGATGATGGAGCACCACGGAGGTCAGTGTGTGATGATGGAGCACCACGGAGCTCAGTGTGTGATGATGGGGCACCACGGAGCTCAGTGTGTGATGATGGAGCACCACGGAGCTCAGTGTGTGATGATGGAGCACCACGGGGCTCAGTGTGTGATGATGGAGCACCAACGAGCTCAGTGTGTGATGATGGAGCACCACGGAGCTCAGTGTGTGATGATGGAGCACAAGGGGGCTCAGTGTCTGATGCTGGAGCACCACGGAGCTCAGTGTGTGATGATGGAGCACCATGGAGCTCAGTGTGTGATGAGGGAGCACCACGGAGCTCAGTGTGTGATGATGGAGCACCACGGAGCTAAGTGTGTGATGATGGAGCACCACGGAGCTCAGTGTGCGATGATGGAGCACCACGGAGCTCAGTGTGTGATGATGGGGCACCACGGAGCTCAGTGTGTGATGATGGAGCACAACGGAGCTCAGTGTGTGATGATGGAGCACCACGGAGCTCAGTGTGTGATGATGGAGCACCACGGAGCTCAGTGTGTGATGATGGAGCACCACGGAGCTCAGTGTGTGATGATGGAGCACCACGGAGCTCAGTGTGTGATGATGGGGCACCACGGAGCTCAGTGTGTAATGATGGAGCACCACGGAGGTCAGTGTGTGATGATGGAGCACCACGGAGCTCAGTGTGTGATGATGGAGCACCACGGAGCTCAGTGTGTGATGATGGAGCACCACGGAGCTCAGTGTGTGATGATGGAGCACCACGGAGCTCAGTGTGTGATGATGGAGCACCACGGAGCTCAGTGTGTGATGATGGAGCACCACGGAGCTCAGTGTGTGATGATGGAGCACCACGGAGCTCAGTGTGTGATGATGGAGCACCACGGAGCTCAGTGTGTGATGATAGAGCACCACGGAGCTCAGTGTGTGATGATGGAGCACCACGGAGCTCAGTGTGTGATGATAGAGCACCACGGAGCTCAGTGTGTGATGATGGAGCACCACGGAGCTCAGTGTGTGATGATAGAGCACCACGGAGCTCAGTGTGTGATGATGGAGCACCACGGAGCTCAGTGTGTGATGATAGAGCACCACGGAGCTCAGTGTGTGATGATGGAGCACCACGGAGGTCAGTGTGTGATGATGGAGCACCACGGAGCTCAGTGTGTGATGATGGGGCACCACGGAGCTCAGTGTGTGATGATGGAGCACCACGGAGCTCAGTATGTGATGATGGAGCACCTCGGAGCTCAGTGTGTGATGATGGAGCACCACGGAGCTCAGTGTGTGATGATGGAGCACCACGGAGCTCAGTATGTGATGATGGAGCACCTCGGAGCTCAGTGTGTGATGATGGGGCACCACGGAGCTCAGTGTGTGATGATGGAGCACCACGGAGCTCAGTGTGTGATGATGGAGCACCACGGGGAAGGTGAGTCATGAGTGCACACTGCAGGTGTGTCAGTGTCGTCACACACACAAGCATATATTAAGGTCTCAGTATTCTGCTTAATCCTTCATTAGCAAGGTGAGAGGATGCTTGCCGTAGCGTCGAGTCATTTAACAATATTTACCTGGCTGAGTTTGTGGGTGTTAACCTCCAGCTCATGGACCCGCCTCTTAAAAAAAATATGAAAAAATCTATGAGAATATGAAGAAAATTATTTGAGTTTTGTAAATGGATTTTTCAAAGGTTTGCCTGATGTGTGACCTGTTCTTGTGGCTGATAATAACTTGGTTAAAGAAATCAGCGTGTCGTACCTGTATCTAAAACAGCGTGTGGATTCACCTTTATTGCGTCGCCTCTGAGTAGCTACCTCATTCTTATCTTTTACAACCACAATGTTACAAAAACTATTTGTCTCAGGTTCAGCTGGTAGATAAATTGCCATCTGTGTCTCAGCTGGTAGATGATCTGCCATCTGTGTCTCAGCTGGTAGGTGATCTGCCATCTGTGTCTCAGCTGGTAGGTGATCTGCCATCTGTGTCTCAGCTGGTAGTTGAACTGCCATGTGTGTCTCAGCTGGTAGATGATCTGCCATCTGTTTCTCAGCTGGTAGATGAACTGCCATGTGTGTCTCAGCTGGTAGATGATCTACCATCTGTTTCTCAGCTGGTAGATGAACTGCCATCTGTGTCTCAGCTGGTAGATGATCTGCCATCTGTTTCTCAGCTGGTAGATGAACTGCCATCTGTTTCTCAGCTGGTAGATGATCTGCCATCTGTGTCTCAGCTGGTAGTTGAACTGCCATGTGTGTCTCAGCTGGTAGATGATCTGCCATCTGTTTCTCAGCTGGTAGATGAACTGCCATGTGTGTCTCAGCTGGTAGATGATCTACCATCTGTTTCTCAGCTGGTAGATGAACTGCCATCTGTGTCTCAGCTGGTAGATGATCTGCCATCTGTTTCTCAGCTGGTAGATGAACTGCCATCTGTTTCTCAGCTGGTAGATGATCTGCCATCTGTTTCTCAGCTGGTAGATGAACTGCCATGTGTGTCTCAGCTGGTAGATGATCTGCCATCTGTTTCTCAGCTGGTAGATGAACTGCCATCTGTTTCTCAGCTGGTAGATGATCTGCCATCTGTTTCTCAGCTGCTAGATGAACTGCCATCTGTGTCTCAGCTGGTAGATGATCTGCCATCTGTTTCTCAGCTGGTAGATGAGCTGTTATCTGTTTCTCAGCTGGTAGATGAAATACCATCTGTTTCTCAGCTGGTAGATGAGCTGTTATCTGTTTCTCAGCTGGTAGATGAAATACCATCTGTTTCTCAGCTGGTAGATGAGCTGTTATCTGTTTCTCAGCTGGTAGATGAACTGCCATCTGTTTCTCAGCTGGTAGATGAAATACCATCTGTTTCTCAGCTGGTAGATGAAATACCATCTGTTTCTCAGCTGGTAGATGAAATACCATCTGTTTCTCAGCTGGTAGATGAATTGCCATCTGTTTTTCAGCTGGTAGATGAATTGCCATCTTTTTTCAGCTGGTAGATGAACTGCCATCTGTGTCTCAGCTGGTGGATGAACTGCCATCTGTGTCTCAGCTGGTGGATGAACTACCATCTGTTTCTCATTGTTATGTTCTCTTCTGTGGTAAATAGTTTATCAATATCCAACTTTTGCGAATTGTTCTATCTACGGTATTGCGACTTTTATTCTTTATGTCCAACCTCTTTATACCCTTGAGTATTCTGAATGTCGTTATCCTATCTCCCCTTGATTAAATTTCTTTCAGAGCTGTGAGACTAATGCTTACAATTTTTTCTGATCTATTTCCCGTAAACTATGATAGACTGGTGGCGAACCACTGTACTTCCTCTCGATCCTAATGTATACTGTAGTAAACTGTGCAGGGTTAGAATCTTTGGGGTGAATAGTAAATTCCGAACTTTCTCTTGCGTCTATAGCTACTGTTTTAGCTAACTGTTTAGCTGGTAAGTTGTGTTCTAAGAGACACTCCTGTATATGCTAATACATGAATCACCGTTGATGTAATGTTTTAAGGTGTGTTTCAAGAAACACATTGGTTGTTCTCGTTACCTGATTCCTTGAGTGACTCTTGTCCAGCTTTATTCTGTTTGTTTCTGCCTGGTCTTTGTGTTATCATCCAGCAATAAAATGTGGAAGTCCTTTCTACAGCTGTTTCATGTACATGCTGTACCTAGCATTTTATTGCTGGATGATAACACAGACAAAGACAGACACAAACAATGAAGCTGGACAAGAGCTGCTCAAGGAATCAGCTAGAAGAACAACCAACGTGTCTCTTAATACACACCTTAAAATATTACATCAACGGTGATTCATGTATTAACATGTTCAGGAGTGTCCCTCAGACCATGACGAAGTTATTTTTTATATATCTACTCCCCACCCAAACAGTTAACTAAAACAGCAGCTATAGACGCAAGAGAAAGTTCGGAATTTACTATTCACCCCAAAGATTCTAACCCTGCTCAGTTTACTACGGTATACAGTTTATCGACCAGCTGAGACACAGATGGCAGTTCATCCATTAGCTGAGACACAGATGGCAGTTCATCCTTCAGCTGAGACACAGATGGCAGTTCATCCTTCAGCTGAGACACAGATGGCAGTTCATCCTTCAGCTGAGACACAGATGGCAGGTCATCCTTCAGCTGAGACACAGATGGCAGGTCATCCTTCAGCTGAGACACAGATGGC
Organism: Cherax quadricarinatus; assembly: GCF_038502225.1. Lineage (NCBI taxonomy): Eukaryota > Metazoa > Arthropoda > Malacostraca > Decapoda > Parastacidae > Cherax > Cherax quadricarinatus. The sequence goes on from NC_091300.1 coordinate 64,287,888, forward strand.
AGTTCATTCATCAGCTGAGACACAGATGCCAGTTCATCTACCAGCTGAGCCTGAGACAACTAATTTTTGTAACATAGTGGTTTTAAAAGATTAGAATGAAGTAGCTACTGAGCGGCAACGTAGTAAAGGTGAATCCACACGCTGCTTCAGAAGCAGGTACGACACACTGATTCCTTTAACCGTGTATTGTCAGTCACATGAACACGTCAGACATCAGGCAAACCTTAGAAAAATCTATAGGCATAGCTTAAACAATTTTTTTCATATTCTCGTAGATTTTCTCATAATTTTTTTACACAAGATTAAGAGGCGGGTCCATGAGCTGGAGGTTAACACTCACAAACTCAGCCAGGTAAATATTCTTAAATGACTCGACGCTACGGCAAGCATCCTCTCACCTTGCTAATGAAAGATTAAGCAGAATACTGAGACCTTTATATATGCTTGTGTGTGACGACACTGACACACCTGCAGTGTGCACTCATGACTTACCTTCCCCGTGGTGCTCCATCATCACACACTGAGCTCCGTGGTGCTCCATCATCACACACTGAGCTCCGTGGTGCTCCATCATCACACACTGAGCTCCGTGGTGCTCCATCATCACACCCTGAGCTCCGTGGTGCTCCATCATCACACACTGAGCTCCGTGGTGCTCCATCATCACACACTGAGCTCCGTGGTGCTCCATCATCATACACTGACCTCCGTGGTGCTCCATCATCACACACTGAGCTCCGTGGTGCTCCATCATCACACACTGAGCTCCGTGGTGCTCCATCATCATACACTGAGCTCCGTGGTGCTCCATCATCACACACTGAGCTCCGTGGTGCTCCATCATCACACACTGAGCTCCGTGGTGCTCCATCATCATACACTGAGCTCCGTGGTGCTCCATCATCACACACTGAGCTCCGTGGTGCTCCATCATCACACACTGAACTCCGTGGTGCTCCATCATCACACACTGAGCTCCGTGGTGCTCCATCATCACACACTGAGCTCCGTGGTGCTCCATCATCACACACTGAGCTCCGTGGTGCTCCATCATCACACACTGAGCTCCGTGGTGCTCCATCATCACACACTGAGCTCCGTGGTGCTCCATCATCACACACTGAGCTCCGTGGTGCCCCATCATCACACACAGAGCTCCGTGGTGCTCCATCTTCACACACTGAGCTCCGTGGTGCTCCATCATCACACACTGAGCTCCGTGGTGCTCCATCATCACACACTGAGCTCCGTGGTGCTCCATCATCACACACTGAGCTCCGTGGTGCCCCATCATCACACACTGAGCTCCGTGGTGCTCCATCATCACACACTGAGCTCCGTGGTGCTCCATCATCACACACTGAGCTCCGTGGTGCTCCATCATCACACACTGAGCTCCGTGGTGCTCCATCATCACACACTGAGCTCCGTAGTGCTCCATCATCACACACTGAGCTCCGTGGTGCTCCATCATCACACACTGAGCTCCGTGGTGCTCCATCATCACACACTGAGTTCCGTGGTGCTCCATCATCACTCACCTTCCCCGTGGTGCTCCATCATCACACACTGAGCTCCGTGGTGCTCCATCATCACACACTGAGCTCCGTGGTGCTCCATCATCACACACTTAGCTCCGTGGTGCTCCATCATCACACACTGAGCTCTGTGGTGCTCCATCATCACACACTGAGCTCCGTGGTGCTCCATCATCACACACTTAGCTCCGTGGTGCTCCATCATCACACACTGAGCTCCGTGGTACTCCATCATCACACACTGAGCTCCGTGGTGCTCCATCATCACACACTGAGCTCTGTGGTGCTCCATCATCACACACTGAGCTCCGTGGTGCTCCATCATCATACACTTAGCTCCGTGGTGCTCCATCATCACACACTGAGCTCCGTGGTGCTCCATCATCATACACTGAGCTCCGTGGTGCTCTATCATCAGACACTGAGCTCCGTGATGATCCATCATCAGACACTGAGCTCCGTGGTGCTCCATCATCACACACTGAGCTCCGTGGTGCTCTATCATCACACACTGAGCTCCGTGGTGCTCCATCACCACACAGAGCACCGTGGTGCTCCATCATTATAATAAGCTCCGTGGTGCTCCATCATCACACTGGGCACCGTGGTGCTCCATCATCACACACTGAGCTCAGTGGTGCTCCATCATCACACACTGAGCTCCGTGGTGCTCCATCATCACACACTGAGCTCCGTGGTGCTCCATCATCACACACTGAGCTCCGTGGTGCTCCATCACACACTGAGCTCCGAGGTGCTCCATCATCACACACTGAGCTCCGTGGTGCTCCATCACACACTGAGCTCCGTGGAGCTCCATCATCACACACTGAGCGCCGTGGTGCTCTATCATCACACACTGAGCTCCCTGGTGCTCCATTATCACACACTGAGCTCCGTGGTGCTCCATCATCGCACACTGAGCTCCGTGGTGCTCCATCATCACACACTGAGCTCCGTGGTGCTCCATCATCACACACTGAGCGCCGTGGTGCTCTATCATCAAACACTGAGCTCCCTGTTGCTCCATCATCACACACTGAGCTTCGTGGTGCTCCATCATCACAC
>NC_091300.1:64295493-64325493 GCF_038502225.1 Cherax quadricarinatus
GTCTGGTCCCACCGCCTTTGAGGTGTCAAGTTCGCATAGCAGCTTCTTCACCTCCTCCTTGGTTATATGTACCTCATCCAGCACTTGCTGGTGCACCCCCCTGCTCTGATTTCCTGGAGTCCTACTGGTTTCCACTGTAAATACTTCTTTAAATCTTGTGTTGAGCTCTTGACATACCTCCCGGTTGTTTCTTGTGAATTCTCCATCACCCTTCCTCAGTCTGATTACCTGGTCCTTGACTGTTGTTTTCCTCCTAATGTGGCTGTACAACAGCTTCGGGTCAGTCTTGACTTTCGATGCTATGTCATTTTCGTATTGCCGCTGAGCCTCCCTTCTTATCTGTGCATATTCGTTTCTGACTCTTCGGCTAATCTCTTTATTTTCCTGAGTTCTCTGTCTTCTGTACCTTTTCCATTCTCTAGTACACCTAGTTTTTGCCTCCCTACACCTTTGGGTGAACCAAGGACTCTTTCTGTTCTTCCCATTATTTCTGTTTCCCTTAGGAACAAACCTCTCCTCTGCCTCCTTGCATTTTGTTGCCACATAATCCATCATTTCTTGTACTGGCTTTCCTGTCAGTTCCCTCTCCCACTGAATGTCTTGAAAGAAGTTCCTCAAGCCTGAGTAGTTCCCCCTTTTGTAGTTTGGTTTTTCCCACCCTATTCCTGCTGCTCTCTCCACTTGGAGCTCAACTATGCAGTCGAAGCACAGAACCACATGATCACTAGCTCCCACGGGCCTTTCATACATGATATCCTCGATGTCAGAACTACTCAAGGTGAATACAAGGTCCAGTCTTGGTGGTTCATCCTCTCCTCTCTCTCTGGTAGTGTCTCTAACATGTTGATGCATGAGGTTTTCCAGTACCACGTCCATCATCTTGGCTCTCCATGTTTCGGGACCCCCGTGGGGCTCCAGGTTTTCCCAGTCAATCTCCTTGTGATTGAAATCACCCATAACTAGTAACTTTGCTCCCCCCATGTGTGCTCTCCTGGCCACCTCGGCTAGTGTGTCGACCATTGCTCTGTTGCTCTCATCGTATTCTTCTCTTGGCCTCCTGCAGTTCTTTGGTGGGTTGTACATTACTGCAATTATCACCTTATGTCCCTCAGACTGGATTGTTCCTACTAAGTAGTCCCTTTCGCCCGTGCCATCCATTCCTTCCATTTTCTCAAACTCCCACTGGTTTTTAATGAGCAGTGCAACTCCTCCTCCCCCTCTCCTCCCTCTGTCTTTCCTGAGGATTTGATATCCGGGTGGAAAGATTGAATCTGTTATTATTCCGGTGAGTTTTGTTTCTGTGAGTGCTATTATGTCTGGGGATGTCTCTTTGATTCTTTCGTGCCACTCCTCATACTTATTTGTTATTCCATCTGCATTTGTATACCACACCTTCAACTTCTTTTCTAAGATTGTGGTCTGGGAGGTGTATTGGGGTTGGGGAAGTGGGAGACCTGATAAGGAACTATGGGTGGTTGCTGTGGGGGTGGAGTTTGTAATGCAGTCGGTGGGGACATTGGACATGGCATGGGTGTTTTGGTTTAGAGTGTTTGGTTGCACTGGGGTTGACCTGGTTGGGAGGCTTCTATAGGAAGTTGTGAGGGAGGCTGTATTTGATCTTCCTGTGTCTGGGATCTCCTGTCTGTCTTCTCCATCCCCTCTCTTTCCTCCTTTCGCCTTTGTACCAACTCTCTCTGTTTCTGCCTTTCTGCTTGTGTTCTGTCGCGGTCGAGATACACCTTCCTGTATGCCGGCATGTCCCTTAATCGTGCTTTCTCCTGCAGGATCCTGTTCCGAGTCGATTCTGCCTTGAAGGTCACTTTCACTGGCCAGGTTCTTTTTTTTTTACAAACCCCCCTATTCTCCGAAAATTTTCCAGGTGGGTCATGTCGTCTTCTCCTATTGCTTTCGTGATGCTTTCAATTGCTTTTTTCTCCCCTTGTTTTCTTGATTCATATGTTTCCCCTTCAACTTCCTGGAGCCCATTCACAAAGACTGACCTCACCCTTTCATTCTCCCACTGCATATCCCTGTGTATCCCCTCATTCAATTTGATTTCCTCCATTGCAGCTTTCCTTTCTTCAGTTTCACTAGCTAATGTACTTGGGCTCAGTGGCCTGTCATTTTCCCTTCTCGGCTTTCTCTGGGCTCTGCTGTGGTCTGTTAGGGCCTCCACATACAGCTTAGCTCTTTCATTTACTACAGTCTCCACTGATTGAGCTTCTACATGCAGTTTTGCTCCTTCTTTCCCTACAGCCCTTTTATTTGTGGCTGAGGTAGCAGTCTCTGTTGTCAATCCCAAAATGTTCTTTAGTTCTTTAGACTGTTTCAGATTTTTCAGTTCCTCTTCTAAACTCTGTATCCTGGCCTCTGCTGCTTTGATTTGCACCTCCCACTTCCTGCTTTCCATTACTATCCTCTCTTCCATTCTCATGCTAAGTTCTTCTAGTTTCCTTTCCCCTTCATGTTCCTTTTTATGAGCTCTGCTGCCCGATCTTCCTTTGCAGCTTCCTCCTCCTGTCCCTTGGTTTTTCTTGTTGCTCTCTGGCAACCCATTTTTGTTTTATCCTGATTGCCTCAGAGTGGGAAACCTATGTAATTCTGTATGTAAGGTTAGTATTGTGTATGTCAGAGTATGGGGGGGGAGGTAGTGGAGGAACTGTGGCTATGTGGGAAGGAGGGAGAAGCAAGTGGGTGAGTGGGAGAGGGAGAGGGGGGAGGAGGGAGAGGTGGGGAGGGGGAGGGTGAAAGAGTGAGGGGAGGGATCAGGTGAAGGAGGGAGATGTGTGTGTGTGTGTGTGTGTGTGTGTGTGTGTGTGTGTGTGTGTGTGTGTGTGTGTGTGTGTGTGTGTGTGTGTGTGTGTGTGTGTGTGTGTGTGTGTGTGTGTGTGTGTGTGTGTGTGTGTGTGTGTGTGTGTGTGTGTGTGTGTGTGTGTGTGTGTGTGTGTGTGTGTGTGTGTGAGTTTGTGTGTATGTGTGTGAGTGTGTGTACTCACCTAATTGTACTCACCTAATTGTGGTTGCAGGGGTCGAGACTCAGCTCCTGGCCCTGCCTCTTTACTGATCGCTACTAGGTCCTCTCTCTCTCTGCTTCCTGAGCTGTATCATACCTCTTCTTAAAAGTATGTATGGTTCCTGCCTCCATTACTTCACTTGCTAGGCTATTCCACTTCCTGACAACTCTATGACTGAAGAAATATTCCTAACGTCCCTGTGACTCGTCTGAGTCTTCAGCTTCCAGTTGTGACCCCTTGTCCCTGTGTCCCCTCTCTGGAACATCCTATCTCTGTCCACATTGTCTATTCCCCGCAGTATCTTGTATGTCGTTATCATGTCTCCCCTGACCCTTCTGTCCTCCAGTGTGGTCAGTTCTGTTTCCCTTAAACTTTCCTCTTACGACATTCCCCTGAGCTCTGGGACTAGCCTTGTTGCAAACCTTTCTACTTTCTCTAACTTCTTGACGTGCTTGACCAGGTGTGGGTTCCAGACTTTTGCTGCATACTCCAGTATGGGCCTAACATACACAGTGTACAGTGTCTTGAACGATTCCTTATTAAGGTAACGGAACGCTATTCTCAGGTTTGCCAGGCGCCCGTATGCTGCAGCAGTTATTTGGTTGATGTGTGCCTCCGGTGATGTGCTCTGTGTTATGGTCACCCCAAGGTCTTTCTCCCTGAGTGAGGTCTGTAGTCTTTGTCCACCTAGCCTATACTCTGTCTGCGGTCTTCTTTGCCCCTCCCCAATCTTCATGACTTTGCATTTGGCTGCGTTGAATTCGAGAAGCCAGTTACTGGACCACATGTCCAGCCTGTCCAGGTCTCTTTGCAGTCCTGCCTCATCCTCGTCCGATTTAATTCTTCTCATCAACTTGCGAACAGGGACACTTCAGAGTCTATTCCTTCCATCATGTCGTTCACATATATCAAAAATAGCACTGGTCCTAGAACTGACCCCTGTGGGACCCCGCTCGTAACAGGCGCCCACTGTGATACCTCTTCACGTACCATGACTCGTTGCTGCCTCACTGTCAGGTATTCCCTGATCCATTGCAGTGCCCTCCCTTTTACATGCGCCTGATCCTCCAGCTTCTGCACTAATCTCTTGTGGGGAACTGTGTCAAAGGCCTTCCTGCAGTCTAGGAAAACGCAATCTACCCACCCCTCTCTCTCGTGTCTTACTTCTGTTACCTTGTCATAAAACTCCAGGAGGTTTGTGATATGTGTATGTGTGTGTGTGTGTGTGTGTGTGTGTGTGTGTGTGTGTGTGTGTGTGTGTGTGTGTGTGTGTGTGTGTGTGTGTGTGTGTGTGTGTGTGTGTGTGTGTGTACTCGCCTAGTTGTACTCACCTAATTGAGGTTGCAGGGGTCGAGTCCAAGCTCCTGGCCCTGCCTCTTCACTGGTCGCTACTAGGCCACTCTCCCTGAACCATGAGCTTTATCGTACCTCTGCTTAAAGCTATGTATGGATCCTGCCTCCATTACATCGCTTCCTAAACTATTCTACTTCCTGACTACTCTGTGGCTGAAGAAATACTTCCTAACATCCCTGTGATTCATCTGTGTCTTCAGCTTCCAACTGTGTCCCCGTGTTCCTGTGTCCAATCTCTGGAACATCCTGTCTTTGTCCACCTTGTCAATTCCTCTCAGTATTTTGTAAGTCGTTATCATGTCCCCCCAATCTCTACTGTCCTCCAGTGTCGTCAGGTTGATTTCCCTTAATCTCTCCTCGTAGGACATACCTCTTAGCTCTGGGACTAGTCTTGCTGCAAACCTTTGCACTTTCTCTAGTTTCTTTACATGCTTGGCTAGGTGTGGGTTCCAAACTGGTGCCGCATACCCCAATATGGGCCTAACGTAGACGGTGTACAGGGTCCTGAAAGATTCCTTATTAAGATGTCGGAATGCTGTTCTGAGGTTTGCTAGGCGCCCATATGCAGCAGCAGTTATTTGGTTGATGTGCGCTTCAGGAGATGTACCTGGTGTTATACTCACCCCAAGATCTTTTTCCTTGAGTGAGGTTTGTAGTCTCTGGCCCCCTAGACTGTACTCCTTCTGCGGTCTTCTTTGCCCTTCCCCAATCTTCATGACTTTGCACTTGGTGGGATTGAACTCCAGGAGCCAATTGCTGGACCAGGTCTGTAGCCTGTCCAGATCCCTTTGTAGTTCTGCCTGGTCTTCGATCGAATGAATTCTTCTCATCAACTTCACGTCATCTGCAAACAGGGACACCTCGGAGTGTATTCCTTCCGTCATGTCGTTCACAAATACCAGAAACAGCACTGGTCCTAGGACTGACCCCTGTGGGACCCCGCTGGTCACAGGTGCCCACTCTGACACCTCGCCACGTACCATGACTCGCTGCTGTCTTCCTGACAAGTATTCCCTGATCCATTGTAGTGCCTTCCCTGTTATCCCTGCTCGGTCCTCCAGTTTTTGCACTAATCTCTTTTGTTGTACTGTGTCAAACGCCTTCTTGCAGCCCAAGATGATGCAATCCACTCACCCCTCTGTCTCTTGTCTTACTGCTGTCACCATGTCATAGAACTCCAGTAGGTTTGTGACACATGATTTCCCGTCCCTGAAACCATGTTGGCTGCTGTTGATGAGATCATTCCTTTCTAGGTGTTCCACCACTCTTCTCCTGATAATCTTCTCCTTGACTATGCATACTATACATGTTAGTGACACTGGTCTGTAGTTTAGTGCTTCATGTCTGTCTCCTTTTTTAAAGATTGAGACTACATTTTCTGTCTTCCATGCCTCAGGCAATCTCCCTGTTTCGAAAGATGTATTTAATAATGTTGTTAGGGGTACACATAGTGCCTCTGCTCCCTCTCTCAGGAACCATGGAGAGATGTTATCTGGCCCCATTGCCTTTGAGGTATCTAGGTCACTCAGAAGCCTCTTCACTTCTTCCTCGGTTGTGTGTACTGTGTCCAGCACTTGATGGTGTGCCCCAACTCTCCGTCTTTCTGGAGCCCCTTCTGTCTCCTCTGTGAACACTTCTTAGAATCTCTTGTTGAGTTCCTCACATACTTCACGGTCATTTCTTGTTGTCTCTCCTCCTTCCTTCCTTAGCCTGATTACCTGGTCCTTGACTGTTGCTTTCCTCCTGATGTGGCTGTATAACAGCTTCGGGTCAGATTTGGCTTTCGCTGCTGTGTCGTTTTCATATTGTCGTTGGGCCTCCCTTCTTATCTGTGCATATTCATTTCTGGCTCTACGACTGCTCTCCTTATTCTCCTGGGTCCTTTGCCTTCTATATTTCTATGTGTGAGTGTGTGTGTGTGTGTGTGTGTGTGTGTGTGTGTGTGTGTGTGTGTGTGTGTGTGTGTGTGTGTGTGTGTGTGTGTGTGATTGTGTGTGTGTGAGTGTGTGTGTGTGTGTGTGTGTGTGTGTGTGTGTGTTAGAGTATTAGACAGTGTTGCACACTCGACACATTGATAACTTGGAGGCAACATTGTGAAAAGCATGCAAGTCTCGGGTTCTCACATTAAGAGGCAGTAGCCATCACCTTGAGGTTCAGAAAGCATCATGAGGTTGACCACTAAAATGAGGAAACAATGTACACTGTGTAAAAACCACTGGTGACAGTGGGTAGAGTTTCTTACTTCAAAGGGAATCGATTAATTAAATTCCGAGAGAACTGAGGAGAGAAAGCAATAAAGCCTTAATATTCTGGCTGTAGCACAACGATATTCTTAATATAAAGTGACCATCTTAGTGCTGCGCCATGACATATTAACTACGTACGTTGTTTTCCCACTATGTAAATAGTCCTTAGGAAATTGATACTGTTTTTTTTTTAATTGGTAAATGTGGTCAGGAAGGCGTCTTGTGTTTCCTGGAGGGATGGGGGGGGGGAGGCTATGGATTAGTGAATATAAGAACAAAATCTTTGTGTAATCGCACAGAAGAGTTTTTTTCGTTACCTAGGAACCATTTAAAGATAGCAGATTACGATAAGTCTACAAGTTAATGAGAAAATTATGAGTCTCCGTTAAAAAAGAAGTCGAGAAATAATTTCAATTTGTGGTTTCCGGAGAGTCCACAGCAGACTACGGTGTGAGCTTTGTTCCATATTTTAACAGTATACAAGTTGAATGAGACACATTTTGTACATTTGGGCAGTGATATTTACGAAACATTCCGTCTGCATAGCAGACTTCCACAGTCGCCTCGGTATTCAACTGATCTAAGGCTCTTACTGGACATGTGACGTACGCAGATAACTTAGAAACTGTCAAAATTTCCCCAAAATTTAGAAGAATCAATACACTGAGAATAGCACTTAGATGATTTTTTTTTCTGGACAGCGACACAGCATACACACACGTGAAATTATTTTACCGAAAAAGATAATTGTGTAAGAAATAAATAGAAATGTAAACTACTGTTGCTGGAACAATTATCTCCCAACCCCCAAAGTGGAGAAACTTAGTAGACGACGTTCCTGTTCCTCTTGTACCGATATAACGTCACGATTAAGAGATATGAGAGAATAAGCCAGAAGAGGTTAGGAGACAGACGAGGACAGGTGACAGACGAGGACAGGTGACAGACGAGGACAGGTGACTGGGTAAGATAATCTGTGTTACAAGGAATGATAATCAATATTTTACTTGAAATGTTAAACGTTACTGGGAATTATTAATAATAATTAACTGGGAATGAAAATCTGTGTGACGAAGGTCACAAGCAGCGCCCGATACCGTTGAGTAAGAATGTGATACACCGGAGATTGCAATACCTCCTGAAGTTTGTTTTGCATTACAATGTGCTGAGGAACCTATATGTCCAGCTCATGGTGTTGTATGCACATTTATGCCTGGGTTGATGTGACGGGATCCACGTACTTTGTGACCAGCTCATGGTGTTGTATGCACATTTATGCCTGGGTTGATGTGACGGGATCCACGTACTTTGTGACCAGCTCATGGTGTTGTATGCACATTTATGCATGAGTTGATGTGACGGGATCCACGTACTTTGTGACCAGCTCATGGTGTTGTATGCACATTTATGCCTGGGTTGATGTGACGGGATCCACGTACTTTGTGACCAGCTCATGGTGTTGTATGCACATTTATGCATGAGTTGATGTGACGGGATCCACGTACTTTGTGACCAGCTCATGGTGTTGTATGCACATTTATGCCTGGGTTGATGTGACGGGATCCACGTACTTTGTGACCAGCTCATGGTGTTGTATGCACATTTATGCATGAGTTGATGTGACGGGATCCACGTACTTTGTGACCAGCTCATGGTGTTGTATGCACATTTATGCCTGGGTTGAAGTGACGGGATCCACGTACTTTGTGACCAGCTCATGGTATTCTATGCACATTTATGCCTGGGTTGATGTGACGGGATCCACGTACTTTGTGACCAGCTCATGGTGTTGTATGCACATTTATGCATGAGTTGATGTGACGGGATCCACGTACTTTGTGACCAGCTCATGGTGTTGTATGCACATTTATGCCTGGGTTGAAGTGACGGGATCCACGTACTTTGTGACCAGCTCATGGTATTCTATGCACATTTATGCCTGGGTTGATGTGACGGGATCCACGTACTTTGTGACCAGCTCATGGTGTTGTATGCACATTTATGCCTGAGTTGATGTGATGGGATCCACGTACTTTGTGACCAGCTCATGGTGTTGTATGCACATTTATGCCTGAGTTGATGTGACGGGATCCACGTACTTTGTGACCAGCTCATGGTGTTGTATGCACATTTATGCCTGGGTTGATGTGACGGGATCCACGTACTTTGTGACCAGCTCATGGTGTTGTATGTACATTTATGCCTGAGTTGATGTGCCGGGATCCACGTACTTTGTGACCAGCTCATGGTGTTGTATGCACATTTATGCCTGAGTTGATGTGACGGGATCCACGTACTTTGTGACCAGCTCATGGTGTTGTATGCACATTTATGCCTGGGTTGATGTGACGGGATCCACGTACTTTGTGACCAGCTCATGGTGTTGTATGCACATTTATGCCTGAGTTGATGTGCCGGGATCCAGGTACTTTGTGACCAGCTCATGGTGTTGTATGCACATTTATGCCTGGGTTGATGTGACGGGATCCACGTACTTTGTGAGCAGCTCATGGTGTTGTATGCACATTTATGCCTGAGTTGATGTGACGGGATCCACGTACTTTGTGACCAGCTCATGGTGTTGTATGCACATTTATGCCTGGGTTGATGTGACGGGATCCACGTACTTTGTGAGCAGCTCATGGTGTTGTATGCACATTTATGCCTGGGTTGATGTGACGGGATCCACGTACTTTGTGATCAGCTCATGGTGTTGTATGCACATTTATGCCTGGGTTGATGTGACGGGATCCACGTACTTTGTGACCAGCTCATGGTGTTGTATGCACATTTATGCCTGGGTTGATGTGACGGGATCCACGTACTTTGTGACCAGCTCATGGTGTTGTATGCACATTTATGCCTGAGTTGATGTGACGGGATCCACGTACTTTGTGACCAGCTCATGGTGTTGTATGCACATTTATGCCTGAGTTGATGTGACGGGATCCACGTACTTTGTGACCAGCTCATGGTGTTGTATGCACATTTATGCCTGGGTTGATGTGACGGGATCCACGTACTTTGTGACCAGCTCATGGTGTTGTATGCACATTTATGCCTGAGTTGATGTGACGGGATCCACCTACTTTGTGACCAGCTCATGGTGTTGTATGCACATTTATGCCTGGGTTGATGTGACGGGATCCACGTACTTTGTGACCGGCTCATGGTGTTGTATGCACATTTATGCCTGGGTTGATGTGACGGGATCCACGTACTTTGTGACCAGCTCATGGTGTTGTATGCACATTTATGCCTGAGTTGATGTGACGGGATCCACGTACTTTGTGACCAGCTCATGGTGTTGTATGCACATTCATGCCTGGGTTGATGTGACGGGATCCACGTACTTTGTGACCAGCTCATGGTGTTGTATGCACATTTATGCCTGGGTTGATGTGACGGGATCCACGTACTTTGTGACCAGCTCATGGTGCTGTATGCACATTTATGCCTGGGTTGATGTGACGGGATCCACGTACTTTGTGACCAGCTCATGGTGTTGTATGCACATTTATGCCTGGGTTGATGTGACGGGATCCACGTACTTTGTGACCAGCTCATGGTGTTGTATGCACATTTATGCCTGGGTTGATGTGACGGGATCCACGTACTTTGTGACCAGCTCATGGTGTTGTATGCACATTTATGCATGAGTTGATGTGACGGGATCCACGTACTTTGTGACCAGCTCATGGTGTTGTATGCACATTTATGCCTGGGTTGATGTGACGGGATCCACGTACTTTGTGACCAGCTCATGGTGTTGTATGCACATTTATGCATGAGTTGATGTGACGGGATCCACGTACTTTGTGACCAGCTCATGGTGTTGTATGCACATTTATGCCTGGGTTGATGTGACGGGATCCACGTACTTTGTGACCAGCTCATGGTGTTGTATGCACATTTATGCATGAGTTGATGTGACGGGATCCACGTACTTTGTGACCAGCTCATGGTGTTGTATGCACATTTATGCCTGGGTTGAAGTGACGGGATCCACGTACTTTGTGACCAGCTCATGGTATTCTATGCACATTTATGCCTGGGTTGATGTGACGGGATCCACGTACTTTGTGACCAGCTCATGGTGTTGTATGCACATTTATGCCTGAGTTGATGTGATGGGATCCACGTACTTTGTGACCAGCTCATGGTGTTGCATGCACATTTATGCCTGAGTTGATGTGACGGGATCCACGTACTTTGTGACCAGCTCATGGTGTTGTATGCACATTTATGCCTGGGTTGATGTGACGGGATCCACGTACTTTGTGACCAGCTCATGGTGTTGTATGTACATTTATGCCTGAGTTGATGTGCCGGGATCCACGTACTTTGTGACCAGCTCATGGTGTTGTATGCACATTTATGCCTGAGTTGATGTGACGGGATCCACGTACTTTGTGACCAGCTCATGGTGTTGTATGCACATTTATGCCTGGGTTGATGTGACGGGATCCACGTACTTTGTGACCAGCTCATGGTGTTGTATGCACATTTATGCCTGAGTTGATGTGCCGGGATCCACGTACTTTGTGACCAGCTCATGGTGTTGTATGCACATTTATGCCTGGGTTGATGTGACGGGATCCACGTACTTTGTGAGCAGCTCATGGTGTTGTATGCACATTTATGCCTGAGTTGATGTGACGGGATCCACGTACTTTGTGACCAGCTCATGGTGTTGTATGCACATTTATGCCTGGGTTGATGTGACGGGATCCACGTACTTTGTGAGCAGCTCATGGTGTTGTATGCACATTTATGCCTGGGTTGATGTGACGGGATCCACGTACTTTGTGACCAGCTCATGGTGTTGTATGCACATTTATGCCTGGGTTGATGTGACGGGATCCACGTACTTTGTGACCAGCTCATGGTGTTGTATGCACATTTATGCCTGGGTTGATGTGACGGGATCCACGTACTTTGTGACCAGCTCATGGTGTTGTATGCACATTTATGCCTGAGTTGATGTGACGGGATCCACGTACTTTGTGACCAGCTCATGGTGTTGTATGCACATTTATGCCTGAGTTGATGTGACGGGATCCACGTACTTTGTGACCAGCTCATGGTGTTGTATGCACATTTATGCCTGGGTTGATGTGACGGGATCCACGTACTTTGTGACCAGCTCATGGTGTTGTATGCACATTTATGCCTGAGTTGATGTGACGGGATCCACCTACTTTGTGACCAGCTCATGGTGTTGTATGCACATTTATGCCTGGGTTGATGTGACGGGATCCACGTACTTTGTGACCGGCTCATGGTGTTGTATGCACATTTATGCCTGGGTTGATGTGACGGGATCCACGTACTTTGTGACCAGCTCATGGTGTTGTATGCACATTTATGCCTGAGTTGATGTGACGGGATCCACGTACTTTGTGACCAGCTCATGGTGTTGTATGCACATTCATGCCTGGGTTGATGTGACGGGATCCACGTACTTTGTGACCAGCTCATGGTGTTGTATGCACATTTATGCCTGGGTTGATGTGACGGGATCCACGTACTTTGTGACCAGCTCATGGTGCTGTATGCACATTTATGCCTGGGTTGATGTGACGGGATCCACGTACTTTGTGACCAGCTCATGGTGTTGTATGCACATTTATGCCTGGGTTGATGTGACGGGATCCACGTACTTTGTGACCAGCTCATGGTGTTGTATGCACATTTATGCCTGGGTTGATGTGACGGGATCCACGTACTTTGTGACCAGCTCATGGTGTTGTATGCACATTTATGCCTGGGTTGATGTGACGGGATCCACGTACTTTGTGACCAGCTCATGGTGTTGTATGCACATTTATGCCTGGGTTGATGTGACGGGATCCACGTACTTTGTGACCAGCTCATGGTGTTGTATGCACATTTATGCCTGGGTTGATGTGACAGGATCCACGTACTTTGTGACCAGCTCATGGTGTTGTATGCACATTTATGCCTGGGTTGATGTGACGGGATCCACGTACTTTGTGACCAGCTCATGGTGTTGTATGCACATTTATGCCTGGGTTGATGTGACGGGATCCACGTACTTTGTGACCAGCTCATGGTGTTGTATGCACATTTATGCCTGGGTTGATGTGACGGGATCCACGTACTTTGTGACCAGCTCATGGTGTTGTATGCACATTTATGCCTGGGTTGATGTGACGGGATCCACGTACTTTGTGACCAGCTCATGGTGTTGTATGCACATTTATGCCTGGGTTGATGTGACGGGATCCACGTACTTTGTGACCAGCTCATGGTGTTGTATGCACATTTATGCCTGGGTTGATGTGACGGGATCCACGTACTTTGTGACCAGCTCATGGTGTTGTATGCACATTTATGCCTGGGTTGATGTGACGGGATCCACGTACTTTGTGACCAGCTCATGGTGTTGTATGCACATTTATGCCTGGGTTGATGTGACGGGATCCACGTACTTTGTGACCAGCTCATGGTGTTGTATGCACATTTATGCCTGGGTTGATGTGACGGGATCCACGTACTTTGTGACCAGCTCATGGTGTTGTATGCACATTTATGCCTGGGTTGATGTGACGGGATCCACGTACTTTGTGACCAGCTCATGGTGTTGTATGCACATTTATGCCTGGGTTGATGTGACGGGATCCACGTACTTTGTGACCAGCTCATGGTGTTGTATGCACATTTATGCCTGAGTTGATGTGACGGGATCCACGTACTTTGTGACCAGCTCATGGTGTTGTATGCACATTTATGCCTTGATTTATGTGACGGGATCCACCTACTTTGTGACCAGCTCATGGTGTTGTATGCACAGCACTTAGCGTTATGTATAAGTCATGTAATGAACGAAATAAATAACAGTGTTATTGACAAGATGAAGGTTATTTGTCAATGTATTCTTCTGCGTTAAAAGATGTCTGTTCACTAGCTTCCTGTGCAAAGGGTAAGGGTGTATATAAACGTATTTCCTCTCTGGCGAGTGTGTCTGTGGTGTGTTCAGCTAAAAATCTACGAACAACGAGTGAATGCACGTTTTGTTTGTGTAGTTCCGTGATTACACACTACCACTTATTTGATAGGAGTGAATGGAGACAAATGGTTTTTAATACTTGACGTGCTGTTGGAGTGTGAGCAAGGTAACATTTATGAAGGGGTTCAGGGAAACCGGCAGGCCGGACTTGAGTCCTGGAGATGGGAAGTACAGTGTCTGCACTCTGAAGGAGGGGTGTTAATGTTGCAGTTTAAAAACTGTAGTGTAAAGCACCCTTCTGGCAAGACAGTGATGGAGTGAATGATGGTGAAAGTTTTTCTTTTTCGGGCCACCCTGCCTTGGTGGGAATCGGCCAGTGTGATAATAAAAAAAAATAATACTTATTTTATATATTAAACTTTTCGCTTTAAGTGAATAACAATGACACACTTCTGATTTGTGCAAATATAGACGCTTCTTGCAAAAGCGTTTTTGGTTAGAGTTACTGGTATTTAATACCACGTCATCCGGTGACGTGTATCTCTTAAAATGAGTGACTGTTAGAGTGCTTATGGATGCGATTCTATTACGAGCACAGGTGTAGTCCTGTGGCCTGCACACCTGGTTGTAGCACGATAACCAAACTAGAAATGAGGAATGAGTAAATGAAAGAAGTGAGTAAATGTTTATACATATTTCCTTCACCAAACAGCTTGCAAGTGTATGTACAATTTACAGAGGATATGTACAGAAAACAATTTGGAAGCAAGATACACGGTAAGAACTGTCTTCGACCAGACTTGGAGGTAAGTCTGCCAATGTTGATTCACTAGTGAACAACATCGCTGCACAACTTCAGCAGGCTTCCTTGTGATTCACGAAATCGTAATGTCACGATTGCTGGTCCAGTGGCTAACGCGACGGTGAGGAGTTTTGTGACTCTCTGATCGCGGGTTCTAACCCCACCCGTGGTATGGTTTCTTTGTGATTGGCTGGCTAAGTCTTCCTACGGTGTGACTGGGTAAGTCTTCCTACGGTGTGGCTGTATAAGTCTTCCTACGGTGGGGCTGCCTAGGTTTTCCTACGGTGTGGCTGGCTAAGCCTTCCTACGGTGTGGCTGGCTATGCCTTCTTACGGTGTGGCTGCCTAAGTCTTCCTACGGTGTGGCTGGCTAAATCTTCCTACGGTGTGGTTGGGTAAGTCTTCCTACGGTGTGACTGGGTAAGTCCTCCTACGGTGTGGCTGGCTAAGTCTTCCTACGGTGTGGCTGAGCAAGTCCTCCTACGGTGTGGCTGGCTAAGCCTTCCTACGGTGTGGTTGGGTAAGTCTTCATACGGTGTGGCTGGGTAAGTCTTCCTACGGTGTGGCTGGGTAATCCTCCTAGGGTGTGGCTGGCTAAGTCTTCCTACGGTGTGGCTGGGTAAGTCCTCCTACGATGTGACTGGGCAAGTCTTCCTACGGTGTGGCCGCCTAAGTCTTCCTACGGTGTGACAGGCTAAGTCTTCCTACGGTGTGCCTGGGTAAGTCTTCCTACGGTTTGGCTTGGTAAGTCCTCCTACGGTGTGGTTCGGTAAGTCTTCCTACGGTGTGGCTGGCTAAGTGTTCCTACGGTGTGGCTGGGTAAATCTTCCTACGGTGTGGCTGGCTAAGTCTTCCTACGGAGTGGCTGGGTAAGTCCTCCTACGGTGTGGTTGGGTAAGTCTCCCTACGGTGTGGCTGGCTAAGACTTCCTACGGTGTGGCTGGGTAAGTCTTCCTACGGTGTGGCTGGCTATGTCTTCCTACGGTGTGGCTGGGTAAGTCCTCCTACGGTGTGGTTGGGTAAGTCTTCCTACGGTGTGGTTGGCTAAGTCCTCCTACGGTGTGGTTGGGTAAGTCTTCCTACGGAGTGGCTGGCTAAGTTTTCCTACGGTGTGGCTGGCTAAGTCTTCCTACGGTGTGGCTGGGTAAGTCCTCCTATGGTGTGGCTGGGTAAGTCCTCCTACGGTGTGGCTGGGTAAGTCCTCCTAATGTGTGGCTGGGTAAGTCCTCCTACGGTGTGGCTGGGTAAGTCCTCCTACGGTGCGGCTGGGTAAGTCCTCCTACGGTGTGGCTGGGTAAGTCCTCCTACGGTGTGGGTGGGTAACGCCTCCTACGGTGTGGCTGGGTAAGTCTTCCTACGGTGTGGCTGGCTATGTCCTCCTACGGTGTGGCTGGGTAAGTCCTACGGTGTGGCTGGGTAAGTCTTCCTACGGTGCGGCTGGGTAAGTCCTTATACGGTGTGGCTTGGTAAGTCTTCCTACGGTGTGGCTGGGCAAGTCTTCCTACGGTGTGACTGGCTAAGTCCTCCTACGGTGTGGCTGGGTAAGTCCTCCTACGGTGTGGCTAGGTAAGTCTTGATACGGTGTGGCTGGCTAAGTCCTCCTACGGTGTGGCTGGGTAAGTCTTCCTACGGTGTGGCTGGCTAAGTACTCTTACGGTGTGGCTGGCTAAGTCCTCCTACGGTGTGGCTGGGTAAGTTCTCCTACGATGTGGCTGGGTAAGTACTCCTACGGTGTGGCTGAGTAAGTCCTACGGTGTGGCTGGGTAAGTCCTATGGTGTGGCTGGTTAAGTCCTATGGTGTGGCTGGGTAAGTCCTACTGTGTGGCCGGGTAAGTCCTACGGTGTGGCTGGGTAAGCCCTACGGTGTGGCTGGGTAAGTCCTACGGTGTGGCTGGGTAAGTCCTACGGTGTGGCTGGGTAAGTCCTACGGTGTGGCTGGGTAAGTCCTTCGGTTTGGCTGGGTAAGTCCTACGGTGTGTCTGGGTAAGCCCTCCAACGGTGTGGCTGGGTAAGTCCTATGGTGTGGCTGGGTAAGTCCTACTGTGTGGCTGGGTAAGTCCTACGGTGTGGCTGGGTAAGTCCTCGTACGATGTAGCTGGGTAAGTCCTCCTACGGTGTGGCTGGGTAAGTCCTACGGTGTGGCTGGTTAAGTTCTACGGTGGAGATTGAGACACTTATGCAGCATATGGGAATCTTTATTCAGGAAACGTTTCGCCACACAGTGGCTTCATCAGTCCAATACAAAGAGGAAGGCGTAAGGAGAGGAGGAGAATGAGGTAATCAGTCCCTAAACCTGGAGTCGATGTGTTCAGTCCATCAATCTTGTAGAATGTACAGCATAGGGCCGTAGACGTGGCTTATATACTGTAGTGAGGTGACGTGAAGCAGGTGGAGGCGGGGTCATAGTGGTACCATCCACTAGTCGAAGTAGGTCTTCGTCCAAAGGTTGAACAAGTGTTGAAGAATTCTTTGTAACAAGATCCCATGATGCTGCAGTGTCTGACAGTTGTGATGAATGGTTTGAAAAACCGACAAGTTGAAGATTGAAGACCTACTTCGACTAGTGGATGGTACCACTATGATCCCGCCTCCGCCTGCTTCACCTCACCTCACTACAGTATATAAGCCACTTCTACGGCCCTATGCTGTACATTCTACAAGATTGATGGACTGAACACATCGACTCCAGGTTGAGGGACTGATTACCTCATTCTCCTCCTCTCCTTACGCCTTCCTCTTTGTATTGGACTTATGAAGCCACTGTGTGGCGAAACGTTTCCTGAATAAAGATTCCCATATGCTGCATAAGTGTCTCAATCTTCAACTTGTCGGTTTTTCAAACCATTCATCACAAGTTCTACGGTGTGGCTGGGTAAGCCCTTCTACAGTGTGGCTGGGTAAGCCCTATGGTGTGGCTGGGTAAGTCCTAGGGTGTGGCTGGGTAAGTCCTCCTACGATATAGCTGGGTAAGTCCTCCTACGATGTAGCTGGGTAAGTCCTCCTTCGGTGTGGCTGGGTAAGTCCTCCTACGGTGTGGCTGGGTAAATCCTACGGTGTGGCTGGGTAAGTCCTCTTACGGTGTGGCTGGGTAAGTCCTCCTACGGTGTGGCTGGGTAAGTCTTCCTACGATGTAGCTGGGTAAGTCCTCCTACGATATAGCTGGTTAAGTCCTCCTACGGTGTGGCTGGGTAAGTCTTCCTACGGTGTGGCTGGGTAAGTCCTACGGTGTGGCTGGGCAAGTCCTACGGTGTGGCTGGGTAAGTCCTCCTACGGTGTGGCTGGGTAAGTCCTACGGTGTGGCTGGGTAAGTCTTCCTACGGTGTGGCTGGGTAAGTCCTACGGTGTGGCTGGGTAAGTCCTCCTACGGTGTGGCTGGGTAAGTCCTACAGTGTGGGTGGGTAAGTCCTCCTACGGTGTGGCTGGGTAAGTCCTACGGTGTGGCTGGGTAAGCCCTCCTACGGTGTGACTGGGTAAGTCCTCCTACTGTGTGGCTGGGTAAGTCCTCCTACGGTGTGGCTGGGTAAGTCCTCCTACGGTGTGGCTGGGTAAGTCCTCCTACTGTGTGGCTGGGTAAGTTTTCCTACGGTGTGGCTGGGTAAGTCCTACGGTGTGGCTGGGTAAGTCCTCCTACGGTGTGGCTGGGTAAGTCCTCCTACGGTGTGGCTGGGTAAGTCCTCCTACGGTGTGGCTGGGTAAGTCCTCCTACTGTGTGGCTGGGTAAGTCCTCCTACGGTGTGGCTGGGTAAGTCCTCCTACTGTGTGGCTGGGTAAGTCCTCCTACGGTGTGGCTGGGTAAGTCCTCCTACGGTGTGGCTGGGTAAGTCCTCCTACGGTGTGGCTGGGTAAGTCCTACGGTGTGGCTGGGTAAGCCCTCCTACGGTGTGACTGGGTAAGTCCTCCTACTGTGTGGCTGGGTAAGTCCTCCTACGGTGTGGCTGGGTAAGTCCTCCTACGGTGTGGCTGGGTAAGTCCTCCTACTGTGTGGCTGGGTAAGTTTTCCTACGGTGTGGCTTGGTAAGTCCTACGGTGTGGCTGGGTGTGGCATGCAAAGAGTACGTAACCTTTATTCGGCGCATGGACACACCCTCATTTACAGGCTATCTCCCCCAACCAGCGAACCAGGTTGCTAAGAGTTGATGATGGGGCCCCATCGTTCAACTAGTGACCAGGTTCTAGCCAATAAGAAGGTGGGATTGACAATCGCAGAGGTTATGTGGATACCGCTCTCCTGTCTGCCCTTGTCATTCCCACTCTAGAGCTGGTTGAAGCACGGTCTGCTATCTTGTGGCTTCTATTTCTGCCTTGCTTACCGTGGAGTGCACTATATTTATCACTGTACATAGTGTACATATTGCTGTTATAATTTGTGAAGGATAATATAAGTCTAAACTTTTTCTACTGTGTTTATTTGCTCCCATTACACCTGGGATAACAGGCCATTTGAAATCCTAGGTTGTTATATGGGTAGCCTGTCCGAGAGCTGAACTTAGAGAAACGGTTGAGCTTAGGGTGAAGCTTGTAGCAGGAACATTGTGTAGCTTGCTGTTTCGCTTCGCTTTACAAATTTTGCGTGTCAGTTGCTTATGATCAGCCTTGCTATTGTGTGATCGTTCAACAGCTCGCTACTAGCTTGTTCAGTGTGCTCGCTTCGCTACGGTCAATCTTGTGTGCAGTCGGCTTTGCTTGTATGCGTATTCTGCAATCGTACTGTGCATAGCTAAGCGTGTTCTGCAAATTAACGTGTTACGTTGGGGTATTCGTACTGTGCATAGCGAATAACTTATGCCACCTAGACGAGTCAGACGCCTGGTGTCGGCATATACTTTGCATAACCTACCTAAATTGTCTCTACAGCGTTGTTGGCAAATTGCTCGTTCCATTGGCATTCCCTATAAACGCACTCTTACAGCTGCGCAACTGCGTTCACTTATTGCTGACATACTTATTGAAGAAGAGATGGCACATCAAACTCCTCCCTCTACGGGAGCTAGGGCAAAAACTACTATGTTCTCGCAGGAGGAAGATGATATACCTACGGAGCAAAATGGTCAGTATAGTGCAGCTGGGTTGTCTCAGGGTGAATCAGCGTCGTTGGCACTTGAGCTGGCAAAAATCAATCTTGAGCAAACTAGGGAACAGAGAGCATTCGCAAGGGAAGAATTTGATAGGGAAAGAGAAAGGAGGCAGTTTTCGCATTCTGTAAACGATTTCAGTTTACAAAAAGCAGTACAGCTTGTTCCCCGCTTCAATGAGGCCGAACCAGAGCAATTTTTCGAAAGCTTCGAAAATCAGGCTCGAGCCTTGAGGTGGCCGGAACAGCACTGGGCAGCGTTGGTTCATACAGCATTATTGGGTAAGGCACAGGAATTTACGTCGGTATTAACTGACGCTGAATTCTCTGATTATCAAGTAGTGAAGACCACAGTGTTGGGAGCATATACATGTATCCCAGCTAAATATCGTAAGACCTTCAAATTGAACAGGCGGCAGCTTGGTCAATCCCTGGTGGACTTTGTGAGACAGCAAACCAAAGCTTTTACCAGCTGGTATAAAGCGAGTGGTGTCTCTAACTTTGAGGAGCTGGTGCAGCTTATTCTGATTGATAACCTGCTGGAGTCTGTGGGACCAGAGGTTCGTGTCTTTCTGCAGGATCGTGACTTAACCACTGCATTGGAGGCGGCCAGGTTGGCTGATACCTTCGAAACGAACCGCTCCTTGTCCGAGCGGTCCTGTCTCTCTTTTCAACAGTCTGGCGTGAGCAGAGATCGACAACATTGGAGAATGAAGTGCCAGCAGGAGGGAGAGCGTCTACGTCATCCAAATAAGTCACCTGGTGAGCCACGCTTCTCAACATATGGTCCCCCTGCGGAGAGGCAAACTACTTATGGAGCATCTCGACAACAATATCCAGAGAGGCACCAGCCAGAACGACACCACTTGCAACGTCATCAGGGAGTAAAGGGCAAGCCTGTCGTCTGCTTCAGATGCAATAAAGTAGGTCACATCAGTTCCAACTGCCCTCAAAAACCTCAACCCATCGGGAAAATCTCTAATATCCCTAGTAACATGTCCCCTAGAGAAGTAGAAAAAGGTATGGCCCCTTATTATTGCGAAAGTCTTATTTCCCTTCAGGAAAACTCAGAACCAACTAAAGTAAATACCTTTAGAGATACTGGAGCATATTGCTCACTTGTCAGAGAAGGAATATTACCCCTTTCAGAGAATACTTCCTTGAATTCCTCAGTTTTATTGGAAGCTTACGGAGGAGCTATATATTCAGTTCCTTTGCATAAAATTTATGTACAGTGCAAATATTACACTGGGTACTTGACTGTAGGTATCTCAAAAGGATTTCCCATGAAAAATGCCATGTTATTACTGGGTAATAACATTACTACTGTTACTTCGTGTCCTGAACCTATAATGATTAATGCTTCTCCAGTGTTGGCCATAACTCGGGCAACATCCCAAGGGTTGTCTGGGGAGAATGTTGACCTATCCTTGGACGACTCCGATCTCGGAATAGCCACGTTGTTTTATGAGACACACCGGCCGGAGTCTCGTAAATCAAGTGAACAGACCCCGATCAAGCCTTCCTATTCCCAGGTTGCAGGATTCCCAGATGTCTCTGTTTCCATGCCCGAGGGACTGTCCTTCCGGGAGGAACAACGAAAGGACCCTTCTTTAAAATTCGCTTTTGAGGCAGCCATGGGTAAATCCTCTTTGGGTCATCCAGTCAAGTATGAAGTTAAAAATGATTATTTGGTATGCACTGAGACTGGTAAGGAGATAGAGGGCCGGCAATTATACGACAGGTTAGTGGTTCCAACCAAGTATAGACCTCAGATATTAAATATAGCTCATAATACGTCATTAGGAGGTCACTTAGGAATTACAAAAACCTTGTATAGAATCACAAAAGAATTTTATTGGCCAAAATTAAAGAAAGATGTGAAGAATCATATTAGGTGTTGCCGAGAATGTCAGCAAGTTGGGAAACCTGGACATTCCATTAAACCTGCACCTCTCCAACCCATACCTGCTGATGGAGAACCTTTTGCAGATTTAATTATAGATTGTGTAGGTCCACTACCTAAGTCAAAGTCTGGAAATCAGTATTTATTTACAATTATGGATAAAGTAACCAGATATCCTGAAGCAATCCCTATGCGTAGTATCAATACTAAAGCTATTCTCAAAGCTTTAACAAAATTCATTTCTTGTTTTGGCATTCCTAAAACTATACAAAGTGATCAAGGTACTAACTTCACTGCCAAAGCATTTAGGGAAGTATTAACTAGGTTAGGGATAATTCACAACTTATCCACTGCCTATCACCCTCAGTCCCAAGGCGCCTTGGAAAGATTCCACCAAACATTAAAAACAATGATGAGAAGTTTTTGCATGCACTTTCCGACAGATTGGGATGAATCTCTACCGTTGTTGCTATTCTCAGTACGAGAGACGGTGCAAGAGTCTACAGGGTATAGTCCGTTTGAGCTGATCTTTGGGCACAATGTACGAGGTCCTCTTCGGGTGCTCAAAGAAGGATGGATGGGAGAAGACGTAAGCTCAGCACTCTACAACCCGTCTTCAAGGTTGCAGGTGGCACGTGAGTTAGCCACGGCTAACCTAAAGATAGCTCAAAGTAAGATGAAACAGAGGTATGACAAAAGTGCACAATTCCGCTCCTTCCATCCAGGAGACAAGGTGTTGGTGCAGGAACCTATACCTGGCCACACCTTGAAAGCTAGATTTACGGGACCTATGCAGATAGTAAGTAGATTATCTGATTTAAATTATGTGGTAGCTCCCATTGGTAAGACCTCAAAAACAAAAACTTACCACATTAATCAAATCAAGGCCTTTCATACACCAGATAAAGTCCCAGTAATGACTCTGTCCTCTACCTCTGAGGACGACTCTGACTCTTTGCACTCTATCTCTGAAATTAATACTAAACTTTCCAATTCTGTCCTCCTCAAGGATCCTAGCCCTTTAATGGATGGATTATCTGAAATACAAGCAACCAATTTAACTGAGCTTCTACAGTCATATCCTAATATTTTTTCGGATGTGCCGAAAAAATGTACGTTAGGTTACCATGATGTAGATGTGGGAAAATCTAAACCAATTAAACTCTCCCCCTACAGAGCTAATCCTGAAAAGCAAAGGCTACTTCAGCAGGAAGTAGACTTCTTGTTAGAACATGGTTTAGTGGAGGAGTCATCTAGTCCATGGGCTTCACCGTGCATCCTAGTAAAGAAGGCTGATGGAGGGTTTCGTATGTGCACAGACTACCGTAAAGTGAACGAGGTCACAATTACAGATGCTTACCCTCTTCCTCGTCTGGATGACGTAATTGACTTTGTGGGTAAGGCTACTTTTGTGTCCAAATTAGATCTCCTTAAAGGTTACTATCAGGTACCTTTGACAGATAAGGCGAAGGAAATCTCTGCCTTCGTAATTCCAGGAGGTCATTATCAGTATACAGTTACCCCCTTCGGAATGAAAAATTCCCCCTCTTCATTCCAGAAACTCATCCATCAGGCTATTAAAGGACTTGAAGGCACGGCAGCATACCTAGATGATATTGTTGTGGTGTCTGATACTTGGGATCAACACCTACTTAGACTTAAAGCTCTGTTTGAGACCTTTAAGAATTCCCAATTAACAGTTAATTTATCTAAATCTTCCTTTGGCCAGGCCACTATCACTTTTCTAGGCCATGAAGTAGGTAGTGGTAATGTTGCACCTAAACTTGCTAAAGTTCTTTCGATTAAAGATTATCCAGTTCCTCATGATAGGAAATCTCTTCAACGTTTCCTAGGCATGATAGGATTTTACAGAAGATTCTGTAAGAATTTCTCAGATATTGTAGCCCCTCTTACCTCTCTTACCAGTCATAAAGTTCCCTTTAATTGGACGTCAGATTGTAACACTGCTTTTAATAAAGCAAAAAGATTATTGTGCTCTGCACCCATTCTCCTGTCTCCAGACTTCTCCAAACCTTTTTCATTACAGGTTGATGCTTGTGAGTCTGGGGTTGGGGCGGTACTATTACAAATCGGGAACAAGGAGTTGCAGCCTGTAGCATACTTTTCAGCCAAGTTCCAGCCACATCAGAGAGCTTACTCTACCATTGAAAAAGAAGCCCTCGCGCTGGTACTGGCTTTGGAACATTTCGATGTTTATGTGGGCCAGACATCGCAGGTGGTCACAGTCTACAGTGATCACAACCCGTTAGTCTATCTCCAAGCCATGAAGAATCACAACACAAGGCTTATGCGTTGGACGCTCAGGCTGCAGCCCTACAATTTCAAAATTCAGTACATTGCCGGCAAAGAAAATGTGTTGGCAGACTCTTTGTCAAGAGTCTAGTTTAATATTTTATTTAGGTTAGGATGTATTTGTGGTAACCCCCCTTTCAAGCTCTTTTTTTTTATCCCCTGATGTGGGGTTTTTTTTTTAGTGAGGGGATACGGGCTACCGTCCGCTTGTATCTTGGACCTATGTTGGCCTATCTGACTGCTGTCTCACTCTGAGTTTAGGGTTTGGCTTTTGGTCACTAGGAAAGCTGAGCTCTATCTAAGAGTGGGATGGTGAAGAGGATAGGCGGTCCCATTATTTTGTGCCATGGCGGCACGGTTACCACTGGGAGGTGGCAGCCTAATCCTGAGCCTTCTCGGGGGTGGGGGTGTGGCATGCAAAGAGTACGTAACCTTTATTCGGCGCATGGACACACCCTCATTTACAGGCTATCTCCCCCAACCAGCGAACCAGGTTGCTAAGAGTTGATGATGGGGCCCCATCGTTCAACTAGTGACCAGGTTCTAGCCAATAAGAAGGTGGGATTGACAATCGCAGAGGTTATGTGGATACCGCTCTCCTGTCTGCCCTTGTCATTCCCACTCTAGAGCTGGTTGAAGCACGGTCTGCTATCTTGTGGCTTCTATTTCTGCCTTGCTTACCGTGGAGTGCACTATATTTATCACTGTACATAGTGTACATATTGCTGTTATAATTGGTGAAGGATAATATAAGTCTAAACTTTTTCTACTGTGTTTATTTGCTCCCATTACACCTGGGATAACAGGCCATTTGAAATCCTAGGTTGTTATACTGGGTAAGTCCTACGGTGTGGCTGGGTAAGTCCTCCTACGGTGTGGCTGGGTAAGTCCTCCTACGGTGTGGCTGGGTAAGTCCTCCTACTGTGTGGCTGGGTAAGTCCTCCTACGGTGTGGCTGGGTAAGTCCTCCTACTGTGTGGCTGGGTAAGTCCTCCTACGGTGTGGCTGGGTAAGTCCTCCTACGGTGTGGCTGGGTAAGTCCTCCTACGGTGTGGCTGGCTAAGTCTTCCTACGATGTAGCTGGGTAAGTCCTCCTACGGTGTGTCTGGGTAAGTCCTCCTACGGTGTGGCTGGGTAAGTCCTCCTACGGTGTGGCTGGGTAAGTCCTCCTACTGTGTGGCTGGGTAAGTCCTCCTACGGTGTGGCCGGGTAAGTCCTCCTACTGTGTGGCTGGGTAAGTCCTCCTACGGTGTGGCTGGGTAAGTCCTCCTACGGTGTGGCTGGGTAAGTCCTCCTACGGTGTGGCTGGCTAAGTCTTCCTACGATGTAGCTGGGTAAGTCCTCCTACGGTGTGTCTTGGTAAGTCCTCCTACGGTGTGGCTGGGTAAGTCCTACGGTGTGGCAGGGTAAGTCCTCCTACGGTGTGGCTGGGTAAGTCCTACGGTGTGCCTGGCTAAGTCCTCCTACGGTGTGGCTGGGTAAGTCCTACGGTGTGACTGGGTAAGTCCTCCTACGGTGTGTCTGGGTAAGTTCTCCTACGGTGTGGCTGGGTAAGTCCTACGGTGTGGCAGGGTAAGTCCTCCTACAGTGTGGCTGGGTAAGTCCTACGGTGTGCCTGGCTAAGTCCTCCTACGGTGTGGCTGGGTAAGTCCTACGGTGTGGCTGGCTAAGTCCTCCTACGGTGTGGCAGGGTAAGTCCTACGGTGTGGCAGGGTAAGTCCTACGGTGTGGCAGGGTAAATCCTACGGTGTGGCAGGGTAAGTCCTATGGTGTGGCAGGGTAAGTCCTACGGTGTGGCAGGGTAAATCCTACGGTGTGGCAGGGTAAGTCCTATGGTGTGGCAGGGTAAGTCCTACGGTGTGGCAGGGTAAGTCCTACGGTGTGGCAGGGTAAGTCCTACGGTGTGGCAGGGTAAGTCCTACGGTGTGGCAGGGTAAGTCCTACGGTGTGGCAGGGTAAGTCCTACGGTGTGGCAGGGTAAGTCCTACGGTGTGGTTGTTTATTTTCCTGGATCAGGATTAGCTATTTTTTATATTCGATTGTTTTTCGTTTTTCTTATTCTTTGTCAGTGATGGTTTCACTTTACGTTGTTCTCAGAGTACGTTGTTCTCAGCCACAGTTCTTGTTCTCAGAGTACGTTGTTCTCAGCCACAGTTCTTGTTCTCAGAGTACGTTGTTCTCAGCCACAGTTCTTGTTCTCAGAGTACGTTGTTCTCAGCCACAGTTCTTGTTCTCAGAGTACGTTGTTCTTCGACACAGTTGTTTGTCTCAGTTTACGTTGTTTACCTTCACAGTTGTTTGTCTCAGTTTACGTTGCTCTCAACCACAGTCGCTGGTTTCAGTTTTCTTCTCCAGTAAATCCAGAAAAACTGGCCGATGGTAAAATGATGCAAGACCTTGTCTGTTTGTTTGTGTGTGTGTGTGTGTGTGTGTGTGTGTGTGTGTGTGTGTGTGTGTGTGTGTGTGTGTGTGTGTGTGTGTGTGTGTGTGTTTACTTACTTGTGGCTTCAGGGGTCGAGTCTCAGATTCTGGCCCCACCTCTTAGCTGGAGCTACTAGGTCCACTCTCTCCCTTCTCCAAGAGCTTAATCGAACCTCTTCTTAAAGCTATGTATGGATCCTGCCTCCAATACATCATTCTCCAGACTGTTCCACTTCCTCACAACTCTATGACTGAAGAAATGTTTCCTAACAACCCTGTGACTCATCTGAATCTTCAACTTCAAGTTGTTACCCCTTGTTGCCGTGTCCCATTTTTCAAACATCCTGTCCCTATCCACCTCTCAGTATTTTATTTGTCGTTATCATGTCTCCCGTGTCCCTCCTGTCCTCCAGTGTCGTCAGGTTGATTTCCTTTATCTTCTCCTCATAGGACATGCCCCTTAACTCCGGAACTAGTGTTTTAAACCTTCGCACTTTCTCTAATTTCTTGGCGTGTTTAACGAGGTGTAGGTTCCATACTGGTGCTGCATACTTCAATATGAGCCTAACGTACACGGTGCACAGAGTCTTGAACGATTCCTGACTGAAGTGCCGGAACACTTAGGTTTGCCAGGCGCCCCTATGCTGCAGCTGCTATTTGGTTGATGTGCGCCTCAGGAGATGTTCTCGGTATTATACTCACCCCATGATCCTTTTCTTTGACTGAGGTTTGCAGACTTTGTCTCCCTAGCCTGTACTCAGTCTGCTGTCTTTGACCTTCCCCAGTCTTCATAACTTCTCAATTGATGAAGTCAAACTCCAGGAGCCAGTTGCTGGACCAGACTTGCATCCTCTCCAGATTCCTTTATAATCCTACCTGATCCTCATCCTATTGAATTCTTCATTCATCGTATTAGCTTCACCTCTGAATCTATCCTTTCCGTTATGTCATTCACATATATTAGAAACAATACCGGCCCTGGGACTGACCCCTGTGGGACCTCGCACGTCACAGGCACCCACTCTGACACATCGTGATCTACAATGACTCATTGTTGCCTTCCTGTAAGGTATTCTCTGATCAGTTACAGTACCTTTCCTGTTATACCTGCCTGATCAACTAGTTTTGGTACTAATCTCTTGTGTGGAACTGTGTTGAAAGCCTTCATACAGTCCAAGCAAATGCAATCTACCCACCCCTCTCTCTCTCTTGTCTTGCTGCCGTCACCCTGTCGTAAAACTCCAATAGGTTTGTGACACAGCATATCCCTTCTCTAAAGCCATGCTGGTATAAGGTCATTCCTTTTTAGGTGTATTAGCTCATTCCTTTCTAGGTGCTCAATACGGTCCAGTGACACTGGTCTGTAGTTTAATGCTGCACGTTTTTCTCGTTCCTTAAAAATTGGGACTACATTTGCTGTCTTCTACACTTCAGGTAGTCGCCTTGTTTCGACAGATGTGTTGAAGATTGTTCGTAGTGGCACTCACAACACCTCTGTTCTCTCAGGACTCACGGAGAGATGATGTCCAGCCCACATCACCTTTGAGGTATCTAGTTTGCTTAGCAGCCTCTTCACCTCCTTCTCGGTTGTGTGTATTGTGTACGGCACTTGTTGGTTACCCCACCATTCTGGTTTTCTGGAGTTCTTCTGTTTCCACTGAAAATCTTTCTTTAAATCTCATGTTGAGCTCTTCTCATACTTCCCTGTCGTTTCCTATGGTCTTCCCTCCTTCCTTCCTCAGCCTGATTAACTGGTTCTTGACTGTTTTTTTTTTCTCCTGATGTGGCTGTACAACAGCTTCAGGTCAGACTTGGCTTTGTATGCTGTCATTTTCGTATTTTCGTTGGGCCTCCCTTCTTTTCTGTGAATATTCGTTTCTGGCTCTTCGACTAATCTTATTTTCCTGGGTCCATTGTCTTCTATACCTTTTGCATTCTCTAGTGCACTTAGTTTTGGCCTCTCTACACCTTTGTGTAAACCAAGGGCTCGTTCTGGTCTTCCTATTATTTCTGTTGTTCATGGTTACGAATCTCTCCTTTGTCACGTATTCCATATTTTCATTTACTGATCTTCCCACCATTTTTCTTTCCCACTGAACCTCATGCAGGAAATTCCTCATGCTTGTGTAGTCCCCTCTTTTGTTGTTTGGATTCTCCTGTCCTACTCTTCCTTTTTCCCTCTCTACTTGTAACTCTATGTATTCAAAGTTCAGGACCACATCATCACTAGCCCCGAGGGGCCTTTCGTATGTGACGTCCTCAATGTCTTAATTACTCAATGTGAAAATGATGTCTAGTTTTGCCGGTTCGTCCTCTCCTCTCTCTTTCTCTGATAGTGTCCCTAATGTGTTGATGCATGAGGTTTAACAGTATGACCTCCATCATCTTAGCCCTCCACGTTTCTGGTCCCCCATGTGGCTCTAGGTTTTCCTAGTCATTTTCCTTGTGATTGAAGTCACCCACAACTAGTAACTTCGACCTGCCCACGTGGGACCTTCTGGCAGCCTAAGCTAGTGTATCAACCATTGCTCTGTTGCTCTCACCATATAGTTGTCTTTTCCTCCTGCTATTCTGTGGTAGGTTATACATCATTTGCAGTCACCACCTTGGGACTCCCCCTCCAGTCTGAAGGTTTCCTATTATGTAGTCCTTTGCTTTCCCTCTTTCCAACTCCACTGATTTTTGACGAGAAGTGCAACTCCTCCACCCTGTCTATTCCCTCTATCATTCCTCAGGATCTGATATCCAGTTGGAAAGATGACATCTGTTATCATTACTGTGAGCTTGGTTTCCGTGAGTGCTGTGATGTCTGGTAATGCCTCTGTGATTCTTTCATGCCACTACTCACACTTATTCGTTATTCCATCAGCGTTGGTGTACCATGCCTTCAGCTTCCTTTCCAACACTGTATTCTGGGGAGATTGTGGTGGCTAGGAGAGTGGGAGACCTGGCAAAGTGCTATGGTAATCTACTGCGTAGGGTGGGTTGGGATGGAGGCTGGGAGTCTGGAGTGCAGTTTGTTTTGGGATATGTTTTGTTGCAGAGTTCTGTGGGTGGTTGTGCTTGCTGCTTCTCTCGACTCTTGTTATCCCCTCGAGATTCTAGCCTTGTCTCTCTTTCTTGACCCTTTCATCTCTGTATCATCTCTGTATCATCTCTGTATCATCTCTCTCTCTCTCTCTCTCTCTCTCTCTCTCTCTCTCTCTCTCTCTCTCTCTCTCTCTGTCATTCTTTTCTTGTTCTGTCACGAGCTAGATACACCCTCTGGTATTTTGCTGTTTTCTTTAGCCATGGTTTCTGCTGCAGGATCCTGTTCTGCACTGTTTCTGTCTTGGAAATCAATTTGATTGGCTGATTTTCCCTCGAGTATCGCCCTATTTTCTGAAAATTTATTAGCTCAGTCATGCCCTTCTCTCCTGTTGGATGATATTTTCAATCTCTTTTTTCTTTCCCTGTCTTCTTTCTTAGTGTGTACTCCCTTCGGTCTTCTGAACCCCATGAATAAAAACTCACCTCTTCCTCTCCTCTCCTCTTCCTATTGCTTTTCCTGTTGCATCTCTGGGTCCCATTTAAACATTGCCATTGCCCCTTCCCTTATCATTTCCTGGATCTCCTGGTGGCTTGTGCACGCCTCTGCAGTTGACCTATCACTTTCTCTACCTCCCCCTCTTCCCCTCATTTACCCAGTGTGTGTGTGTGTGTGTGTGTGTGTGTGTGTGTGTGTGTGTGTGTGTGTGTGTGTGTGTGTGTGTGTGTGTGTGTGTGTGTGTGTATGTGTGTGTGGAAGGGAGAGACGTAGTTCCCGGCAGAACAGGAAATCCCGTAAGGAAAGCCATCACACCTTCGCTCAGGGAGGGAGCGAGGCACTGAGGCACGACCAGCACTGCAAACTATCCCACACTC